>NW_027202021.1:0-4912 GCF_038502225.1 Cherax quadricarinatus
TGAAAGTCTTGATCAAGACAATCTTGTGAGGCACCTGCGAAAGTCTTGTTCAAGACAATCTTGTGAGGCACTAGTGAGAGTCTTATTCAAGACAATCTTGTGAGACACTTGTGAGAGTCTTGTTCAAGACAATCTTGTGAGGCACTTGTGAGAGTCTTCTTCAAGACAATCTTGTGAGGCACTTGTGAGAATCTTGGTCAAGACAATCTTGTGAGATGCTTGTGAGAGCCTTGTTCAAAACAATCTTGTGAAACACTTGTGAGAGTCTTGTTCAAGACAATCTTGTGAGACACTTTTGAGAGTCTTGTTCAAGACAATCTTGTGAGACACTTTTGAAAGTTTTATTCAAGACAATCTTTTGAGGCACTTGTGAGAGATTTGTTCAAGAAAATCTTGAGTGACACTTGTCAGAGCTTCGTTGAAGACAATCTTGTGAGACACTTATGAGAGTCTGGTTCAAGACAATCTTGTGAGACTCTTGTGAGTCTTGTTCAAGACAATCTTTTGAGACACTTGTGAGAGTCTTGTTCATAACAATGTTGTGAGACACTTTAGAGAGTCTTGTTGAAGACAATCATGAGAGGTACTTGTGAGAGTCTTGCTCAAGACAATCTTGTGAGGCACTTGTGAGAGTCTTGGTCAAGACAATCTTGTGAGGCAGTTGTGAGAGTCTTGTTCTAGACAATCTTGTGAAGCATTTGTGAGAGTGCCGTTCAAGACAATCTTATGAGACACTTGTGAGAGTCTTGTTCAAAACAATCTTGTGAGACACTTTTGAGAGTCTTGTTCAAGACAATCTTGTGAGACACTTTTGAAAGTCTTGTTCAAGACAATCTTTTGAGGCACTTGTGAGAGTTTTGTTCAAGAAAATCTTGTGTAACACTTGTCAGATCTTCATTGAAGACAATCTTGTGAGACGCTTATGAGAGTCTGGTTCAAGACAATCTAGTGAGACACTTGAGAGAGTCTTGTTCAAGAAATTCTTGTGAGACACTTGTGAGAATCTTGTTCAAGACAATGTTGTGAGACACTTGAGAGAGTCTTGTTCAAGACAATCTTGAGAAACACCTGTGAGAGTCTTGTTCATAACAATGTTCCGAGACACTTGAGAGAGTCTTGTTGAAGACAATCATGAGAGATACTTGTGAGCGTCTTGTTCAAGACAATCTTGTGAGGCACTTGTGAGAGTCTTGGTAAAGACAAGCTTGTGAGGCACTTGTGAGAGTCTTGTTCAAGACAATCTTGTGAGGCACTTGTGAGAATCTTGGTCAAGAGAATCTTGTGAGGCACTTATGAGAGTCTTTTTCAAGACAATCTTGTGAGGCACTTGTGAGAGTCTTCTTCAAGACAATCTTGAGAGGCACTTGAGAGAGTCTTGGTCAAGACAATCTTGTGAGGCACTTGTGAGAGTCTTGTTCTAGACAATCTTGTGAAACATTTGTGAGAGTCTCGTTCAAGACAATCTTATGAGACACTTGTGAGAGTCTTGTTCAAAACAATCTTGTGGAACACTTGTGAGAGTCTTGTTCAAGACAATCTTGTGAGACACTTTTGAGAGTCTTGTTCAAGAGAATCTTGTGAGATGCTTTTGAAAGTCTTGTTCAAGACAATCTTTTGAGTCACTTGTGAGAGTTTTGTTCAAGAAAATCTTGTGTGACACTAGTCAGAGGTTCATTGAAGACAATCTTGTGAGACTCTTATGAGAGTCTGGTTCAAGACAATCTTGTGAGACACTTGTGAGAATCTTGTTCAAGACAATCTTGTAAGACACTTGTGAGAGTCTTGTTCAAGACAATGTTGTGAGGCACTTGAGAGAGTCTCGTTCAAGACAATCTTGAGAGACACTTGTGAGAGTCTTGTTCAAGGCAATTTGTGAGGCACTTGTTATACTCTTGTTCAAGACAATCTTGTGAGGCACTTGTGAGTCTTGTTCAAGACAATCTTGTCAGGCACTTGTGAGAGTCTTGGTAAAGACAAGCTTGTGAGGCACTTGTGAGAGTCTTGTTCAAGACAATCTTGTGAGGCACTTGTGAAAGTCTTGGTCAAGACAATCTTGTGAGTTACTTGTGAGAGTCTTGTTCAAGACAATCTTGTGAGGCGCTTGTGAGAGTCTTCTTCAAGACAATCTTGTGAGGCACTTGAGAGAGTTTTGTTCAAGAAAATCTTGTGTAACACTTGTCAGATCTTCATTGAAGACAATCTTGTGAGACGCTTATGAGAGTCTGGTTAAAGACAATCTAGTGAGACACTTGAGAGAGTCTTGTTCAAGAAATTCTTGTGAGACACTTGTGAGAGTCTTGTTCAAGACAATGTTGTGAGACACTTGAGAGAGTCTTGTTCAAGACAATCTTGAGAAACACCTGTGAGAGTCTTGTTCATAACAATGTTCCGAGACACTTGAGAGAGTCTTGTTGAAGACAATCATGAGAGAAACTTGTGAGCGTCTTGTTCAAGACAATCTTGTGAGGCACTTGTGAGAGTCTTGGTAAAGACAAGCTTGTGAGGCAGTTGTGAGAGTCTTGTTGAAGACAATCTTGTGAGGCACTTGTGAGAATCTTGGTCAAGAGAATCTTGTGAGGCACTTATGAGAGTCTTTTTCAAGACAATCTTGTGAGGCACTTGTGAGAGTCTTCTTCAAGACAATCTTGAGAGGCACTTGAGAGAGTCTTGGTCAAGACAATCTTGTGAGGCACTTGTGAGAGTCTTGTTCTAGACAATCTTGTGAAACATTTGTGAGAGTCTCGTTCAAGACAATCTTATGAGACACTTGTGAGAGTCTTGTTCAAAACAATCTTGTGGAACACTTGTGAGAGTCTTGTTCAAGACAATCTTGTGAGACACTTTTGAGAGTCTTGTTCAAGAGAATCTTGTGAGATGCTTTTGAAAGTCTTGTTCAAGACAATCTTTTGAGTCACTTGTGAGAGTTTTGTTCAAGAAAATCTTGTGTGACACTAGTCAGAGCTTCATTGAAGACAATCTTGTGAGACTCTTATGAGAGTCTGGTTCAAGACAATCTTGTGAGACACTTGTGAGAATCTTGTTCAAGACAATCTTGTAAGACACTTGTGAGAGTCTTGTTCAAGACAATGTTGTGAGGCACTTGAGAGAGTCTCGTTCAAGACAATCTTGAGAGACACTTGTGAGAGTCTTGTTCAAGGCAATTTGTGAGGCACTTGTGATACTCTTGTTCAAGACAATCTTGTGAGGCACTTGTGAGTCTTGTTCAAGACAATCTTGTCAGGCACTTGTGAGAGTCTTGGTAAAGACAAGCTTGTGAGGCACTTGTGAGAGTCTTGTTCAAGACAATCTTGTGAGGCACTTGTGAAAGTCTTGGTCAAGACAATCTTGTGAGGCACTTGTGAGAGTCTTGTTCAAGACAATCTTGTGAGGCGCTTGTGAGAGTCTTCTTCAAGACAATCTTGTGAGGCACTTGAGAGAGTCTTGGTCAAGACAATCTTGTGGAGCACTTGTGAGAGTCTTGTTCTGTGAGGGACTCGTTCAAGACAATCTTATGAGACACTTGTGAGAGTCTTGTTCAAAACAATCTCGTGGAACACTTGTGATAGTCTTGTTCAAGACAATCTTGTGAGACACTTTTGAGAGTCTTGTTCAAGACAATCTTTTGAGATGCTTTTGAAAGTCTTGTTCAAGACAATCTTTTGAGTCACTTGTGAGAGATTTGTTCAAGAAAATCTTGTGTGACACTTGTCAGAGCATCGTTGAAGACAATCTTGTGAGACACTTATGAGAGTCTGGTTCAAGACAATCTTGTGAGACACTTGTGAGTCTTGTTCAAGATAATCTTGTGAGACACTTGTGAGAGTCTTGTTCATAACAATGTTGTGAGGCACTTGAGAGAGTCTTGTTGAAGACAATCTTGAGAGACACTTGTTAGAGTCTTGTTCAAGGCAATCTTGTGAGGCACTCGTAAAACTCTTTTTCAAGACAATCTTCTGAGGCACTTTTGACAGTCTTGTACAAGACAATCTTGTGAGGCACTTGTGAATGTCTTGTTCAGGACAATCTTTTGAGGCACTTGTGAGAGTCTTGTTCAAGACAATCTTGTGAGACTTTTGTGAGAGTCTTGTTCAAGACAATCTTGTGAGGCACTTGTGAGAGTATTCTTCAAGACAATGTTGTGAGACACTTGAGAGAGTCTTGTTCAAGACAATCTTCAGAGACACTTGTGAGAGTCTTGTTCAAGGCAATTTGTGAGGCACTTGTGATACTCTTGTTCAAGACAATCTTGTGAGGCACTTGTGAGTCTTGTTCAAGACAATCTTGTCAGGCACTTGTGAAAGTCTTGATCAAGACAATCTTGTGAGGTACTTGTGAGAGTCTTGTTCAAGACAATCTTGTGAGGCACCTGCGAAAGTCTTGTTCAAGACAATCTTGTGAGGCACTAGTGAGAGTCTTATTCAAGACAATCTTGTGAGACACTTGTGAGAGTCTTGTTCAAGACAATCTTGTGAGGCACTTGTGAGAGTCTTCTTCAAGACAATCTTGTGAGGCACTTGTGAGAATCTTGGTCAAGACAATCTTGTGAGACGCTTGTGAGAGCCTTGTTCAAAACAATCTTGTGAAACACTTGTGAGAGTCTTGTTCAAGACAATCTTGTGAGACACTTTTGAGAGTCTTGTTCAAGACAATCTTTTGAGATACTTTTGAAAGTTTTGTTCAAGACAATCTTTTGAGGCACTTGTGAGAGTTTTGTTCAAGAAAATCTTGAGTGACACTTGTCAGAGCTTCGTTGAAGACAATCTTGTGAGACACTTATGAGAGTCTGGTTCAAGACAATCTTGTGAGACTCTTGTGAGTCTTGTTCAAGCCAATCTTTTGAGACACTTGTGAGAGTCTTGTTCAAGACAATCTTTTGAGACACTTGTGAGAGTCTTGTTCAAGACAATCTTTT
>NW_027202022.1:0-4901 GCF_038502225.1 Cherax quadricarinatus
ACATTCATTCTCAATTACAAGTTGCTAAAATAAATATAAAAGTGAAGTCAGAATGCAGAAAACTGGTCATGACAGGAAAGCAGTGAACACCTACCACACAGAGGATGGTTAGTTACGTTAGCACATAATGAAATGTAAACATACAGTAGGGCCCCACTTTGCAGTTTCGCCTTACGGCGTTCGGCTAATACTGCGATTTCAAATTATGACAAACTTTCTCTATGGCAAGCAGTCTTTCAAATATGGGGTGAGCCACCCAGTTTGTTAACAGATATGTGCTCACAGAGAATGTAATGTCATAAAAACTCTTGGGTACATTAAATGTTTTACCTCATAATTTGTAACATTTTAAAGTTAAGAATTAATTTAAGTCTGCCCAAAATGCCTAGCCATGCTAGGTGTTCTAGTGGCCCCCTCTGTAATTAGTATTTTACTACATGTAAACCACACAAAAACCAAATTCTGTAAACTCAGCATTGTAATCCTTAGAGAATAAACTTTAATTTGAATTTATTTTACGTCAATATAGACATTCATTAATCCATCTAAAATTTTCTTCAAAATTATGTAACATTACATAATATATGAACATGCTGTGTAGGTATATAGCCCAGGTGGACTACATACCTACATTATTATTATAATTAAAACCATAAGCATCTGGCTGGTTTGTTCACAAAACTCGTGCACCTATTACTCTCTCATGTGTGTTTCTCTCTCTCTCTCTCTCTCTCTCTCTCTCTCTCTCTCTCTCTGTGTGTTTAATCTTATTTACTCACCTCATACCCTACATTAAGACTACAAATATTTTAAGGCAAGTAATGAGTGTACGTACTGTATATGCATTTCATCACTCCAGGCATATGTGGGTGGGGTGGCCAGATGGGATTACGATACCTACCACACTTGTATACCTACCTACCCTACTATTCACCTTGCACCCTATATTAAGACCAATAAGACAAAATATTTTAAGGTAAGAAATGAGTTTACCTGGATTGAGTTCCGGGGGTCAACGCCCCCGCGGCCCGGTCTGTGACCAGGTCACCTGGTGGATCAGAGCCTGATCAACCAGGCTGTTACTGCTGGCTGCACGCAAACCAACGTATGAGCCACAGCCCGGCTGGTCAGGAACCGACTTTAGGTGCTTGTCCAGTGCCAGCTTGAAGACTGCCAGGGGTCTGTTGGTAATCCCCCTTATGTATGCTGGGAGGCAGTTGAACAGTCTCGGGCCCCTGACTTATTGTATGGTCTCTTAACGTGCTAGTGACACCCCTGCTTTTCATTGAGGGGATGTTGCATCGTCTGCCAAGTCTTTTGCTTTCGTAGCGAGTGATTTTCGTTTGCAAGTTCGGTACTAGTCCCTCTAGGATTTTCCAGGTGTATATAATCATTTATCTCTCCTGCCTGCATTCCAGGGAATACAGGTTTAGGAACCTGAAGCGCTCCCAGTAATTGAGGTGTACACTAAATAAATTTTATTGCTCTAGGGCTCTTTAAATGCCAGTATATTATGTGTGGGTGGGGTTGGGCAGTTTGGCCTGGCTGGCTGCCATACCTACCACACCTAACTTCTTACAATAAACACTACTCACTTCTCACCCTACATTAAAACTACAAATATTTTGAGGTAAGTAATGTGTGTATTGTGTAATTTACTTTGTTTTTTCATGCCTTGTTCCGCTGCTAACTTAATACATATGTTAGGGTAAACTTATTATCCAACATTTATGATTAAAAAAAAATGGCATTCTGCTTTCCGGCGATGTCTGCTTTTCAGCAGTAGCCTGGAACCTAACCTGCCATATAAGTGGGGCCCTACTGTATAGAAAATATCATATAATTATAAACTACAAGATCCAAGTCAACAGTTTTTGTGGATGCTAAAGTACAGGTGTGAAAATGAGAAAGGGTAATCCATTTTCCCTTCAGATACACTCAAACTATTTCCCCCCTCCCCCAACAAGTCAGCCGTCTCCCACCGAGGAAGGGTGACCCAAAAAGAAAGAAAATCCCCAAAAAGAAAATACTTTCATCATTCAACACTTTCACCTCACTCACACAATCACTATTTTTTGCAGAGGTGCTCAGAACACAACAGTTTAGAAGCATATACGTATAAAGATACACAACATATCCCTCCAAACTGCTAATATCCCGAAACCCCTCCTTTAGGGTGCAGGCATTGTACTTCCCATTTCCAGGACTCAAGTCCAGCTATATAAAAATAACCGATTTCCCTGAATCCCTTCACTAAATATTACCCTGCTTACACTCCAACAGATCATCAGGTCCCAAATACCATTCGTCTCCATTCACTCCTATCGAACATGCTCATGTACGCCTGCTGGAAGTCCAAGCCCCTCGCCCACAAAACCTCCCTTACCCCTTCCTTCCAACCTTTTCGAGGACGACCCCTACCCGCCTTCCTTCTACAGATTTAAATGTTCTCCATGTCATTCTACTTTGATCCATTCTCTCTAAATGACCAAACCACCTCAACAACCCCTCTTCAGCCCTCTGACTAATACTTTTATTACTCCACACCTTCTCCTAATTCCCACACTCCGAATTTTCTGCATAATATTTACACCACACATTGCCCTTAGACAGGACATCTCAGCTGCCTCCAACCACCTCCTCGCTGCTGCATTCACAACCCAAGCTTCATACCCATATAAGAGTGTTGGTACTACTATACTTTATATTTTTTGCCTCCATAGATTACTTTTTTGACTCCACATATACCTCAACACACCACTCGCCTTTTTTCCCTCATCAATTCTATGATTAACCTCATCCTTCATAAATCCATCCGCCGACACGTCAACTCCCAAGTATCTGAAAACATTCATTTCTTTCATACTCCTCCTCCCCAATTTGATAACCAATTTTTCTTTATCTAAATCATTTGATACCCTCATCACCTTACTCTTTTCTATGTTCACTTTCAACTTTCTACCTTTACACACACTCCCAAACTCATCCACTAACCTTTGCAATTTTTCTTTAGAATCTCCCAAAAGCACAGTATCATCAGCAAAAAGTAACTGTCAATTCCCATTTTGAATTTGATTCCCCATAATTTAATCCCACCCCTCTCCCAAACACCCTAGCATTTACTTTTTACAACCCCATCTATAAATGTATTAAACAACCATGGCACATTACACATCCCTGTCCAAGACCTACTTTTACCGGGAAGTAGTCTCCCTCTCTTCTACACACCCTAACCTGAGCCTCACTATCCTCATAAAAACTCTTTACAGCATTTAATAACTTACCACCTATTCCATATACTTGCAACATCTGCCACATTGCTCCCCTATCCACTATCATATGCCTTTTCTAAATCCATAAATGAAATAAAAACTTCCCTCCCTTTATCTAAATACTGTTCACATATACAGGAGGGCCCCGCTTTACGGCGTTTCAATTTACGGCGTTCCGCTAATACAGTCATTTCAAATTATGACCAAAACTCGCTATACGGCTCCCCACACCTGACTTTCTAATACGGTCACCGTGCCCCACCCTGTTTGTTTACATTCTCCGTGAGCTCAGTAAGCACTAAGTTTCTCCATTTTGTCTGGAAACTCCAAAATTTCAAATGTTTTTAAAAGTTATTTCATATTTTATATATACTCTGATAATTATACTTATGTATACCTGTACCTAAATAAACTTACATACTGTGCTGGCATGCAGGTACACATTAAAATCGGCAAGCATCTTATGTCTCCAGACGTCATATTAGTAACGATAATAATCATCGAGTCATTTAAATGTCGTATATTACGTTAATATACACATTTTCATTAATCCATCTATATTTTTTCAAAATTATATAATAAACACGATGCATAACATAAATAAGATAAATACACCCCACAGTAGAATAAAACAAATGTGAGATGTGGTAGCAGATGACTCGCACAAGTGACGCCATATTAGAAATTATAATAATAGTCACCGAGTCTCATTAAATGTCGTATATTACGTTAATATACACATTTTCATTAATCCATCCATGATATTTTTTTCAAAATTATATAATAAACACGATACATAACAAAAAGATAAATACACCCCACAATAGAATAAATAAACAAATATAAGATGTGGGAGCCAGATAACTTGTACAAGTGACGGCAAGAATAACATTTTCTCTAATCTAACATAAGAGAAAATGTGTTACTGGGGGTAACTGTAGAAAATTATTCCTTTCGTATGTATGTAAGTTTATTCAGGTATACACAAATACAGTTACATAGATTATCATACATAACATATGTGTAGAGAACCTAGGATAACCCAAAAAAGTCAGTGTGACTTATTTCCATTGCCTTCACTCAGAGCTTCATTTCTTCTCAAAATGATGTTACATGAGAATGGGAGTGTTCTTCTTTATTAATTCTACCATATCAATGTAGAGACAACCTGTACACAATGTAACTTGTACACAAACCAGACGTGTACACTTCGTTTGTTTACAAAACTTACGTTCGCCTGGTTTGTTTACATAACTCTGCGCCTGTCCCCTCTCGTGTACTCTTTCTTTCTCATTTATTCGTTTTATCTCATTTACTTACTCCTGACCCTACATTAAGACTACAAATATTTTAAGGTAAGTAATGAGTGAACTGTATATACATTTTATCACTCTGGGATGCTTAAATATCATAGAATAGTATGTGTGGGTGGGGGTGGCCTGGTAAGGTAGCCTGGCTGATTACCATACATACCACACTTGATTTCTTACAATAAATACTACTTGTCTCACCCTAGATTAAGACAATAAATATTTTAGGGTAAGTAATGAATGCACTGTGTGTAGTGTACGTTATTGTTTTTTGATGCCTGGTTCTATTGCTAACTTAATATATGTTAGTGTAAACTTG
>NW_027202023.1:0-4897 GCF_038502225.1 Cherax quadricarinatus
ATGTGGGACTCTATCAAAAGACTTATTGAAGTCCATATACACAATATCATATTCATTACCATGATCTACCTCCTCAAACACCTTAGTGAAAAAAGATAATAAATTCGTAAGGCATGAACGCCCTTTTGTAAAACTGTGTTGAGATTCCTTGATCAACTTATGCTTTCCAAGATGGCTACGAATTGCCTCGGTAATTATTGATTCCATAAATTTTACCACTATGGAGGTTAGGCTTAATGGCCTGCTTCGAAAATACGTATCACATTTGCCATTTTCCACTTATCTGGCCCTATGCCACTTTGTAGTAATATGTTGAAAAGATTAGCCAAAGGTTCGCTAAGCTCCTCTGTACATTCCTTTTGAACCCGTGTGTACAGTTCATCAGGGCCTGGGGATTTGTTAGGTTTTAATTTATCTATTTGTCTAAGGACCATGTCCCTAGTGACCCTAATCGTGCATAGTTTATTATCGTCCTGTTCTACATAATTTATTTCTGGAGTATCGCTAGTATCTTCCTGTGTAAAAACTGAGAGGAAGTAAGTGTTAAAAATTTTACACATTTCCTTATCACTGTCTGTGAGGTGACCCGAGTGACTTTTGAGTGGGCCTATCTTATCCCTAATCTTCTGTACGCCTGAAAGAATCCTTCTGGGCTAGTCTTCGATTCTCTTGCAACTTTAACCTCATAATCTCTTTTTTATTTCTCTCTTTAACTGGATATATTGATTTCTTAATTGCCGCTCTCCTCTTTTGATTCGCCTGTATATGCCTCTCTTTTGACCAATGAGATGTTTTAATCTATTGTTCATCCATTTAGGATCATTTTTGTTTGATCTGATTTCCATATTTGGAACATAAGTTGTCTGAGCAGCTAGAACTATGCTGTGGAAAACGTCATATCAGCAACCATCACCACCTACCTGACCCATAGTTCAGCCCACCCAGGTAATTTCTCAGTCCTATGAAATAAGCCAAGCAGAAGTCAGGGACAGAGACTTGATTGCCAGTATTATGGTAATTCTATATATTAAAACTGAGTGATTTGTGATCACTTTCCCCAAGCTCATAATTAACCTCAAGACTTAATTAGCAATTCCCAGCTGGCAAGAACCAAGTCAAGTAGGTTATTTCCTCTAGTTGGTTCCGTCACAAACTGTTTTAAAATACAATCCTGAATCGTATCAAGAAAGTCACTTGACTCTAAATATCCTGTCAAATTGCTCCAGTCAATTTGTCTAAAGTTAAAAATCTCCCATTATCACATCATTTTCATATGCAGATGCCTTACGAATTTCGTCCCATAGAAGTTTATTGTACTCCCTATCAAGGTTTGGGGGCCTGTAAATCACACCCAAGATTAGCTTTTCACGGCCCTCAAGAAGCTGCAACCAAACAGATTCAGTGGCTAACGCTTCTAGTTGTATATCTTGTCTAACACAACAATTTAAATTGTCTCTGACTTACATTGCTACTCCACCACTCTTCCTGTTGACCCTGTCAGTGTGGAATAATTTATAGCCTTGTATGTGACATTCAAAAGGCATTTCTCTATCTTTCAGATTGAGCCAGGTCTCTGTTATAGCAATAATGTCTATGCATACTTCTTGCACTTACAATTAATCTTAGCTCATCTATCTTATTTCTTACACTCCTGCTATTAGTATAGTAAACCTTAAGGGAGCTAGTCCCTTGCTACCCTCTGCTGTCCCTTCTCAGTCGAGTCTGCAAGTGCTACCACCCCAGCCCCAGAGAGATGTACCCCATCCCTTGCATACATATCATGTTTGCCATAAAAGTTGTTCCAGTTGTCAATGAATGGGATTGCAAGTTCCTTGCAGTATCTGTCTAGTCAGCAATTTACACCAATTGCCCCAGACAACCATTCATTTCCTACTTCCCTTCTAGGCAAGATGCTACATATGATTGGGATCCCTCCCTTAGACTTAATGAAATCTATAGCTGACCTGTACTTATCTAGCAGCTCTTCTCTCCTACCCTTCCCAATATCATTTCCACCAGCACTGAGACAGATAATGGGCTTATTCCCATTATCTGACATGATATTATCCAGCCTGTTGACAATGTCCCCAACACCAGCTCCAGGGAAGCACACTCTATCTCTCATCTTATTCCTATTACAAAAAGCACGGTCAATATATCTTACCTGAGAGTCACCAACCACAAGAATGCGCTTACCTCTGTTAGCAGGGGCAGTAGTACCCTTACCTTCACTGGCCACTGAAGTACATTCATCCTGAAGAACAGAGAAGCGATTTCCTACCTTCAGATCTTCACTCTTAACTTTCCTTACTCTGATGCGCCTCCCATTACTGTGAACCACTCGCCACTTGTAGCAGGTGCTGGGCTGCACCTCACTGCTGGTAGCCATTGCTACCTCCCCACCTACAGCCTCCTCACAGCGAGAGACAGACTGCACCTCACTGCTAGAAGCCTCATTCCCCACAACTCCAGCCACCTCACACTCTCTCCCAGACCCATTGAGGTGGACCTTCAGCCTCCTAATCTCCTCATGGAGAAGCAAGACCTCCTCCTTCAACTCTCCAACCTCAATTTTTAAAACACTGCAGAAGCAAGCCATGCTTTGTAACCGTCCACACTAATCCCCAAAGCAGCTCAGGGTCTGTGACCTCACGTGACGACTGACCACTGACCATGTTAAGTTAAGATGCAATCAGGTTGGTGATGGTTATATTTGGCGGGAGGGGGGGGGTGAAATTGTGGCAAAAGTTTCAGCCTTCACAGGTATATAACTCTGGTATAACTGGGTGTATATGGTGTGTGGTGTTAGGGCGTCAGAACACTTTTGTCTGTTGTAATCATTTTTTTAAGGGTGAATTGGGAATTTGTGTTTTAACACATTTTGTGTACCTTTTAATATTATTTCCACCTTGTATTGTAATGTTTTAAATAAAATATAAAAAAAAGAACACGGTAATGAAAGACAGGTGTCACAAGCACTGCTGCTGCTGCCATCTGTGTACCAACTAGAGTCACTGCTGCTGCTGCCATCTGTGTACCAACTAGAGTCACTGCTGCTGCCATCAGTATACCAACTAGAGTCACTGCTGCTGCCATCTGTGTACCAACTAGAGTCACTGCTGCTGCCATCTGTGTACCAACTAGAGTCACTGCTGCTGCTGCCATCTGTGTACCAACTAGAGTCACTGCTGCTGCCATCAGTGTACCAACTAGAGTGACTGCTGCTGCCATCTGTGTACCAACTAGAGTCGCTGCTGCTGCCATCTGTGTACCAACTAGAGTCACTGCTGCTGCCATCTGTGTACCAACTAGAGTCTCTGCTGCTGCTGCCATCTGTGTACCAACTAGAGTCACTGCTGCTGCCATCAGTGTACCAACTAGAGTCACTGCTGCTGCCATCTGTGTACCAACCAGAGTCACTGCTGTTTCCATCTGTGTACCAAGTAGAGTCACTGCTGCTGCTGCCATCTGTGTACCAACTAGAGTCACTGATTCTGCCGTCTGTGTACCAACTAGAGTCATTGCTGCTGCCATCTCTGTACCAACTACAGTCACTGCTGCTGCCATGTGTGTCCCAACTAGAGAAACTGCTGCTGCCATCTGTATTCCAACTAGAGTCACTGCTGCTGCCATCTGTGTACCAACTAGAGTCACTGCTGCTGCCATCTGTGTACCAACTAGAGTCACTGTTGCTGCTGCCACCTGTGTACCAACTAGAGTCACTGCTGCTGCTGCCATCTGTGTACCAACTTGAGTCACTGCTGCTGCCATCTGTGTACCAACTAGAGTCACTGCTGCTGCCATCTGTGTACTAACTAGAGTCACTGCTGCTTCCATCTGTGAACCAAATAGAGTCACTGCTGCTGCTGCCATCTGTGTACTAACTAGAGCTACTGTTGCTGCTGCCATCTGTGTACCAACTAGAGTCACTGCTGCTGCTGCCATCTGTGTACCAACTAGAGTCACTGCTGCTGCTGCCATCTGTGTACCAACTTGAGTCACTGCTGCTGCCATCTGTGTACCAACTAGAGTCACTGCTGCTGCCATCTGTGTACTAACTAGAGTCACTGCTGCTTCCATCTGTGAACCAACTAGAGTCACTGCTGCTGCTGCCATCTGTGTACTAACTAGAGCTACTGCTGCTGCTGCCATCTGTGTACCAACTTGAGTCACTGCTGCTGCTTCCATCTGTGTACCAACTAGAGTCACTGCTGCTGCCATCTGTGCACCAACTAGAGTCACTGCTGCTTCCATCTGTGTACCAACTAGAGTCACTACTGCTGCTATGTCTACCAACTAGAGTCATTGCTGCTGCCATCTGTTTACCAACTAGAGTCACTGCTGCTGCCATCTGTGTACCAACTAGAGTCACTGCTGCTGCCATCTGTGTACCAACTAGAGTCACTGCTGCTGCTGCCATCTGTGTACCAACTAGAGCTACTGCTGCTGCTGCCATCTGTGTACCAACTACAGTCACTGCTGCTGCTGCCATCTGTGTACCAACTAGAGTCGCTGCTGCTGCTGCCATCTGTGTACCAACTAGAGTCACTGCTGCTGCCATCTGTGTACCAACTAGAGTCACTGCTGCTGCCATCTGTGTACCAACTAGAGTCACTGCTGCTGCCATCTGTGTACCAACTAGAGCCGCTGCTGCTGCTCTTGCTGTGCTGCTGTTACTGCTGCTGTTGTTGTTTCTGTGAATGCTGTGATATTTATTTTGGTTATGTTACTAATCCTAGCTATTTTCTGCTGTGTGTGTACTTTAGGTATAATAAGAATTTATTTTAAGTAATTTTCATTGATTATTATTTGTTTGGCACAAAGAATATATATTACACTTATATTTTCACAGTCATATTTTAAACACAGTTTTGCTGTCTCATCTTGTTTATGCATC
>NW_027202024.1:0-4896 GCF_038502225.1 Cherax quadricarinatus
CAGGTGTGGGAAGTTCCGTGTTAGGAGTGGTCGAGGCTCAGGTGTGGGAAGTTCCGTGCTAGGAGTGGTTGAGGCTCAGGTGTGGGAAGTCCCGTGCTAGGACTGGTCGAGGTTCAGGTGTGGGAAGTTCCGTGCTAGAAGTGGTCGAGGCTCAGGTGTGGGAAGTTCCGTGCTAGGAGTGGTCGAGGCTCAGATGTGGGAAGTTCCATGCTAGGAGTGGTCGAGGCTCAGGTGTGGGATGTTCTGTGCTAGGAGTGGACAAGGATCAGGTGTGGGAAGTTCCGTGCTAGGAGTGGTCGAGGATCAGGCGTGGGAAGTTCCGTGCTAGGAGTGGTCGAGAATCAGGTGTAGGAAGTTCCATACTAGGAGTGGTCGAGGCTCAGGTGTGGGAAGTTCTGTGCTAGGAGTGGTCGAGGCTAAGGTGTGGGAAGTTCTGTGCTAGGAGTGGTTGAGGCTCAGGTGTGGGAAGTTCCATGCTAGGAGTGGTCGAGGCTCAGGTGTGGGAAGTTCCGTGCTAGGAGTGGTCGAGGCTCAGGTGTGGGAAGCTCCATGCTAGGAGTGGTCGAGACTCAGGTGTGGGAAATTCCGTGCTAGGAGTGGTTGAGGCTCAGGTGTGGGAAGTTCCGTGCTAGAAGTGGTCGAGGATCAGGTGTGGAAAGTTCCGTGCTAGGAGTGGTCGAGGCGCAGGTGAGGGAAGTTCCGTCCTAGGAGTGGTTGAAGCTCAGGTGTGGGAAGTTCCGTGCTAGGAGTGGTCGACGATCAGGAGTGGGAAGTTCTGTGCTAGGAGTGGTTGAAGCACAGGTGTGGGAAGTTCTATGCTACGAGTGGTCGAGGATCAGGTGTGGGAAGTTCTGTGCTAAGAGTGGTCGAGGCTCAGGTGTGGGAAGTTCCATGCTAGGAGTGGTCGAGGCTCAGGTGTGGGAAGATCCGTGCTAGTAGTGGTCGAATCTAAGTTGTGAGAAGTTCCGTGCTAGGAGTGGTCAAGACTCAGGTGTGGGACGTTCTGTTCTAGGAATGGCCGAGGCTCAGACATGGGAAGTTCTGTGCTAGGAGTGGTCGAGGCTCAGGTGTCTGAAGTACCGTGCTACGTGTGGTCGAGGCTCAGGTGTGGGAAGTTCCATGCAACGAGTGGTCGAGGCTCAGGTGTGGGAAGTTCCATGCTAGAAGTGGTCGAGGATCAGGTCTGGGAACTTCCGTGCTAGGAGTGGTCGAGGATCAGGTGTGGGAAGTTCAATGCTAGGAGTGGTCGAGGCTCAGGTATGGGAAGTTCCGTGCTAGGAGTAGTCGAGGCTCAGGTGTGGGAAGTTCCTTGCTTGGAGTGGTCGAGGCTCAGGTGTGGGAAGTTCCGTGCTAGGAGTGGTCGAGGCTGAGGTGTGGGAAGTTCTGTGCTAGGAGTGGTCAAGGCTCATGGGTGGGAAGGTCTGTGCTAGGAGTGGTCGAGGATCAGGTGTGGGAAGTTCCGTGCTAGGATTGGTCGAGGATCAGGTCTGGGAAGTTCTGTGCTAGGAGTGGTCGAGGATAAGATGTGGGAAGTTCCATGCTAGGAGTGGTCGAGGCTCAGGTCTGGGAAGTTCCTTGCTAAGAGAGGTGCTCAGGTGTGGGAAGTTCCATGCTAGGAGTGGTCGAGGCTCAGGTGTGGGAAGTTCCTTGCTAGGAGTGGTCAAGGCTCAGGTGTGGGAAGTTCCATGCTAGGAGTGGTCAAAGCTCAGGTGTGGGAAATTCCATGCAAGGAGTGTTCGAGGATCAGGTGTGGGAAGTTCAGTGCTAGGAGTGGTCGAGGCTCAGGTGTGAGAAGTTCCATGCTAGAAGTGGTCGAGGATCAAGTCTGGGAAGTTCCGTGCTAGGAGAGGTCGAGGATCAGGTGTGGGAAGTTCAATGCTAGGAGTGGTCGAGGCTCACGTGTGGAAGTTCCATGCTAGGAGGGTGGTCGAGTTCGAGGTTCAGGTGTAAGAAGTTCCATGCTAGAAGTGGTCGAGGATCAAGTCTGGGAAGTTCCGTGCTAGGAGAGGTCGAGGGTCAGGTGTGGGAAGTTCAATGCTAGGAGTGGTCGAGGCTCAGGTTTGGGAAGTTCCGTGCTAGGAGTGGTCGAGGCTCAGGTGTGGGAAGTTCCATGCTAGGAGTGGTCGAGGCTCAGGTGTGGAAGTTCCATGCTAAGAGAGGACGACGCTCAGGTGTGAGAAGTTCAATGCTAGGAGTGGTCGAGGATCAGGTGTGGGAAGTTCCGTGCAAGAAGTGGTCGAGGCTCAGGTGTGGGAAGTTCCGTGCTAGGAGTGGTTGAGGCTCAGGTGTGGGAAGTTCCGCGCTAGGAGTGGTTGAGGCTCAGGTGTGGGAAGTTTCGTGCTAGGAGTGTTCGAGGCTCGGGTGTGGGAAGTTCCGTGCTAGGAGTTGTTGAGGCTTAGGTGTGGGAAGTTCCGTGCTAGAAGTCGTCGAGATTCAGGTGTGGGAAGTTCCGTGCTAAGAGTGGTCGAGGTTCAGGTGTAAGAAGGTGTGGTCAGGTCTGGGAAGTTCTGTGCTAGGAGTGGTCGAGGATCAGGTGTGGGAAGTTCCGTGCTAGGAGTGGTCGAGGCTCAGGTGTGGGAAGTTCCGTGCTAGGAGTGGTCGAGGCTCAGGTGTGGGAAGTTACTTGCTAGGAGTGGTCGAGGCTAGGAGTGGACGAGGATCAGGTGTGGGAAGTTCCGTGCTCAGGTGTGGGAAGTTCCGTGCTAGGAGTGGTTGAGGATCAGGTGTGGGAAGTTTCAGGTGTGTTCCGTGCAAGGAAGGTTCCGTGCTAGGAGTGGTTGAGGCTCAGGTGTGGGAAGTACCGTGCTAGGAGTGGTAGAGGCTCAGGTGTGGGAAGTTCCGTGGTAGGAGTGTGAGAAGGTGCTAGGAGTGGAGGCTCAGGTGTGGGAAGTTCCGTGCTAGGAGTGGTCGAGGATCAGGTGTGGGAAGTTCCGTGCTAGGAGTGGTCGAGGCTCAGGTGTGGGAAGTTCCGTGCTAGGAGTGGTTGAGGCTCAGGTGTGGGAAGTTCCGTGCTAGGAGTGGTCGAGGATCAGGTGTGGGAAGTTCCGTGCTAGGAGTGGTCGAGGCTCAGGTGTGGGAAGTTCCGTGCTAGGAGTGGTTGAGGCTCAGGTGTGGGAAGTTCCGTGCTAGGAGTGGTCGAGATTCAGGTGTGGGAAGTTCCGTGCTAGGAGTGGTCGAGGCTCAGGTGTGGGAAGTTCCGTGCTAGGAGTGGTCGAGGATCAGGTGTGGGAAGTTCCGTGCTAGGAGTGGTCGAGGCTCAGGTGTGGGAAGTTCCGTGCTAGGAGTGGTCGAGGATCAGGTGTGGGAAGTTCCGTGCTAGGAGTGGTCGAGGCTCAGGTGTGGGAAGTTCCGTGCTAGGAGTGGTCGAGGCTCAGGTGTGGGAAGTTCCGTGCTAGGAGTGGCCGAGGCTCAGGTGTGGGAAGTTCCGTGCTAGGAGTGGTCGAGGCTCAGGTGTGGGAAGTTCCGTGCTAGGAGTGGTTGAGGTGTGGGAAGTTCCGTGCTAGGAGTGGTCGAGGCTCAGGTGTGGGAAGTTCCGTGCTAGGAGTGGTCGATTCAGGTGTGGGAAGATGCAGGTGTCAGGTGGAAGTTCCGTGCTAGGAGTGGTCGAGGATCAGGTGGGAAGGTGCTAGGTGTGGTCGAGATTCAGGTGTGGGAAGTTCCGTGCTAGGAGTGGTTGAGGCTCAGGTGTTGGAAGTTCCGTGCAAGGAGTGGTCGAGGATCAGGTGTGGGAAGTTCCGTGAGAGTGGTCGAGGATCAGGTGTGCGAAGTTCCGTGCTATGAGGACTCAGGTGTGGGAAGTTCCATGCTAGGAGTGGTAGAGGATCAGGTGTGGGAAGTTCCGTGCTAGGAGTGGTCTCAGGTGTGAGAAGTGCTAGGAGTGGTCGAGGCTCAGGTGTGGGAAGTTCCGTGCTCGAGGCTCAGGTGTGGGAAGGTCGAGGCTCAGGTGTGGGAAGTTCCGTGCTACGAGTGGTCGACGATCAGGTGTGGGAAGTTCAGTGTTAGGAGTGGTCGAGGATCAAGTGTGGGAAGTTCCGTGCTAGGAGTGGTCGAGGCTCAGGTGTGGGAAGTTCAGTGCTAGGAGTGGTTGAGGCTCAAGTGTGGAAAGTTGCGTGCTAGGAGTGGTCGAGGTTCAGGTGTGGGAAGTTGCGTGCTAGGAGTGGTCGAGATTCAGGTGAGGGAAGTTCCGTGCTAAGTGTGGTTGAGGCTCAGGTGTGGGAAGTTCCGTGCTAGGAGTGGTCGAGGATCAGGTGTGGGAAGTTCCGTGCTAGGTGTGGTCGAGATTCAGGTTTGGGAAGTTCCGTGCTAGGAGTGGTTGAGGCTCAGGTGTGGGAAGTTCCGTGCAAGGAGTGGGCGAAGCTCAGGTGTGGGAAGTTCCGTGCAAGGAGTGGTCGAGGATCAGGTGTGCGAAGTTCCGTGCTATGAGTGGTTGAGACTCAGGTGTGGGAAGTTCCATGCTAGGAGTGGTAGAGGATCAGGTGTGGGAAGTTCCGTGCTAGAAGTGGTCGAGGATCAGGTGTGAGAAGTTCCGTGCTAGGAGTGGCCGAGGCTCAGGTGTGGGAAGTTCCGTGCTAGGAGTGGTCGAGGCTCAGGTGTGGGAAGTTCCATGCTAGGAGTGGTCGAGATTCAGGTGTGGGAAATTCCGTGCTAGGAGTGGTTGAGGCTCAGGTGTGGGAAGTTCCGTGCTAGGAGTGGTCGAGGATCAGGTGTGGGAAGTTCCGTGCTAGGAGTGGTCGAGGCTCATGTGAGGGAAGTTCCGTGCTAGGAGTGGTTGAGGCTCAGGTGTGGGAAGTTCCGTGCTAGGAGTTGTCGAGGATCAGGTGTGGGAAGTTCTGTTCTAGGAGTGGTCGAGGATCAGGTGTGGGAAGTTCCGTGCTAGGAGTGGTCGAGGCTCAGGTG
>NW_027202026.1:0-4861 GCF_038502225.1 Cherax quadricarinatus
AAGTACATTAAAACTTCAGACGTGTTGGCAAGTAGCCAAGTATCTCGGTGTGATGTATAACAGGAATTACACCGCAGAAACTGTCAGAGCATTAATTAAAGATATATTGTTTCCTGCTCATACAGAGATGTCCGATTATGATTCAGATTCAGAAAGCCTAGTGTCACAATTAGGAGGTATGACTCTATTTGATGAAGAAGAAAGAGCAACTAGAGCAGAAGTGAGCCTAGTGTCTGAGCCAAGTGTAGCTCAGTTCTCGCTCACACCTTCCCGCCTCACTGACACTATAGTACAGAGTGTAGCTGGTAGTATGACACAGCCTAATACTAGTATAGTGTATACTACACCTGTATTTACTTATCCTAGACCAGATCTAGACACTCTAGAGACGGCTGGACCAAGTGTCCGACCTAAGGACCGTCCAGACCATGTTAATTTCCCTACTCCTCCATTACCCACTGGTCCTATCTCTCAGGAACAGTTTGAGAGGTTTGAACGCCTCATTATGTTGCAGACTGCACAAATAGAGGCACAGAGGAAATTGAACGAAGAAGATTTCCAGAGAGAAAATGTTCGTCTGTTAAGACAACAGACTGATAGATCACAGGACATATTTAATGTGCAGAAAGCTGCATCCATGGTTCCTAAGTTTTTTGAAAGTGACTTAGACACATATTTTGATGTGTTTGAGAACCAGGCACGTGCTATGAACTGGCCACGTAAGCACTGGGCAACATTGCTTCATACTGCTTTGACAGGAAGAGCTCAAACTTGTACGGCTGCTTTGCCATTTGCTAAGTACATTAGTTATGACGCTGTCAAACAAACTATTCTAGAGACGTAAAACTTGTTACCTGTAAGTTATCAAAGAGCCTTTCGTACGTTACAACGACGACAAGATCAAACTTGTGTAGAGTTTGCTCGTGAGAAAATAGTTGCATTTGAGAGATGGTCTAGAGCTGCTAAGTGTACCAACTACGACAGCCTTGTTCAGTTGTTACTACACGAAGAGTTTAACAACTGTATGCCTGCTGACATACAAGAATATCTGATCGATCATACTACCTCAGATATTCTGGAAACTGCAGCATTAGCAGACAATTACGAAATTTCTCACAACCTTGTACGTACTAAAAAACAGAGAAACAAGGTAACTAAAAATTGTCCTAGAAGTTGGCAACCTAAATCAGCTGCTCATTGCCGGCCTGATGTACCTGTTACTGTAACTTCTCGTACCATTACCAGGAAAACTCACAATCCTGAATCTGTCTCTGTGGCTAGACAGAAATCTGGTATCGAGAAGAAGAAAGTTAAATGTACCTATTGTAACAGAAAAGGACATACTAGAGAGTATTGCTATAAGTTAGAAAGAGATACGAGAAGTAGTCGTGCGGCTGGCGCCCCCACACAAGTCGTATCTTCTTCCGAGCAACAAAGACACCAAAAGCCTAGCAATACCTCTGAACCTACTGTTTTAAATAATGTTACTCGGGATAGATGACTAGCGTCAGAAAGTGTATCTGACGAAAAGATTCGTTCAGCGATGAGTCCTTACTTTTCGAGAGATAAAGTAGGATTTGACGAATCACATCTAACTGAGATAATTTCTTTTAGAGACACTGGCAGTTATCTCACCTTATTAAAAGAAGATGTACTGCCCATTACTGACGATACCTATTGCAAGATAGATGTATTGTTAGAAGCCTATGGAGGGGCTGTTATAAAAGTGCCTCTGCACAAAGTTTATATTGAAACAAGCTATTATACTGGTTATATTTCAGTGGGTATATCCAGTGGTGTATTTCCCATCAGGTCAGTGGACTTGTTGATAGGGAACGATATCCTTCATGCTGGTATATGTAAGGAACCACTTGTGATTGATAATAACACTGATGATAATTATTCCATTGAAGCTTGAAGAGAGAAACCTATTTTATTTCCTCTCAGCGCAATTACTAGAGCTATGTCAAAGATTCAACAACCATCCTTGTCTCCTGTTGAGTTAGTTGATGACAATGATTTGGGGTTGAATATGTTGTTTAGTGACGCTCTGCGCCCAGGATCATTAACACTGACTCCCCCCGGTCATCAACCTAGTCAGGACACAACTGACGTTAGGTAAGACACATATGCAACAGTTAGGTATCTTTATTTCGAAACGTTTCGCCTACACAGTAGGCTTCTTCAGTCGAGTACAGAAAGGTTGATAGAAGCAGAAGATACTTGAAGACGATGTAATCAGTCCATCACCCTTAAAGTTTTGAGGTGGTCAGTCCCTCAGTCTGGAGAAGAGCATTGTTCCGTTGTCTGAAACAATATGAAGTTGAAGTGACAGAATGGGGCCTTTATATAGTGCCAGGAGGTGAGACGTAGGTTGCTTTGGGAGGGCAGGTCCTTCTCAAACCCAGCCGTTCTCACTAGTAGAGGTTGTCGAAGTGGTCTGTACCAAGATACCCTTGTGTTGCAGTGTCTGACAGAATGAACATTAAAATGGTATGAAATACCGACAGATAGTTAGGTAAGACACATATGCAACAGTTAGGTATCTTTATTTCGAAACGTTTCGCCTACACAGTAGGCTTCTTCAGTCGAGTACAGAAAGGTTGATAGAAGCAGAAGATACTTGAAGACGATGTAATCAGTCCATCACCCTTAAAGTTTTGAGGTGGTCAGTCCCTCAGTCTGGAGAAGAGCATTGTTCCGTTGTCTGAAACAATATGAAGTTGAAGTGACAGAATGGGGCCTTTATATAGTGCCAGGAGGTGAGACGTAGGTTGCTTTGGGAGGGCAGGTCCTTCTCAAACCCAGCCGTTCTCACTAGTAGAGGTTGTCGAAGTGGTCTGTACCAAGATACCCTTGTGTTGCAGTGTCTGACAGAATGAACATTAAAATGGTATGAAATACCGACAGATAGTTAGGTAAGACACATATGCAACAGTTAGGTATCTTTATTTCGAAACGTTTCGCCTACACAGTAGGCTTCTTCAGTCGAGTACAGAAAGGTTGATAGAAGCAGAAGATACTTGAAGACGATGTAATCAGTCCATCACCCTTAAAGTTTTGAGGTGGTCAGTCCCTCAGTCTGGAGAAGAGCATTGTTCCGTTGTCTGAAACAATATGAAGTTGAAGTGACAGAATGGGGCCTTTATATAGTGCCAGGAGGTGAGACGTAGGTTGCTTTGGGAGGGCAGGTCCTTCTCAAACCCAGCCGTTCTCACTAGTAGAGGTTGTCGAAGTGGTCTGTACCAAGATACCCTTGTGTTGCAGTGTCTGACAGAATGAACATTAAAATGGTATGAAATACCGACAGATAGTTAGGTAAGACACATATGCAACAGTGGTTCAGGTGTTTGCTACTCTGACTGGCCTCTCAGTGGTCCAGGCGCTCGCTACTCCGACTAGCCTCTCAGTGGTCCAGGCGCTCGCTCTTCTGACTAGCCTCTCAGTGGTCCAGGCACTCGCTCCTCTGACAAGCCTCTCAGTGGTCCAGGCGCATGCTCCTCTGACTAGCCTCTCAGTGGTCAAGGCGCTCGCTACTCTGACTAGCCTCTCAGTGGTCAATGTGCTCCCTCCTCTGATTAGCCTTTCAGTGGTCCATGGGCTCGCTCCTCTGACTAGCCTCTCAGTGGAAAAGGTGCTCGCTCCTCTGACTGGCCTCTCAGTGGTCTAGGCGCTCGCTTCTCTGAATAGCCTCTCAGTGGTCCAGGCGCTCGCTACTCTGACTAGCCTCTCAGTGGTCCAGGTGCTCGCTACTCAGACTAGCCTCTCAGTGGTCCAGATACTCGCTACTCTGACTAGCCTCTCTGTTGTCCAGGCGTTCGCTACTCTGACTAGCCTCTCAGTGGTTCAGGCACTCGCTACTCTGACTAGCCTCTCAGTGGTCTAGGCGCTCGCTACTCTGACTAGCCTCTCAGCGGTCCAGGCATTCGCTCCTCTGAGTAGCCTCTCAGTGGTAAAGGCGCTCGCTCCTCTGACTAGCCTCTCAATGTTCCAGGCGCGTGCTCCTCTGACTAGCCTCTCAGTGGTCAAGGCGCTCGCTACTCTGACTAGCCTTTCAGTGGTCCATGGGCTCGCTCCTCTGACTAGCCTCTCAGTGGAAAAGGTGCTCGCTCCTCTGACAGGCCTCTCAGTGGTCGAGGTGCTCGCTTCTCTGACTAGCCTCTCAGTGGTCCAGGCGCTCGCTACTCTGACTAGCCTCTCAGTGGTCCAGGTGCTCGCTACTCTGACTAGCCTCTCAGTGGTCCAGACGCTCGCTACTCTGATTAGCCTCTCTGTTGTCCAGGCGCTCGCTACTCTGACTAGCCTCTCAGTGGTTCAGGCACTCGCTACTCTGACTAGCCTCTCAGGGGTCCAGGCGCTCGCTACTCTGACTAGCCTATCAGCGGTCCAGGCATTCGCTCCTCTGACTAGCCTATCAGTGGTCCAGGCGCTCGCTACTCTGACTAGATTCTCAGTGGTCCTGGTGCTCGCTAATCTGTCTAGCCTCTAAGTGGTCCAGGCGCTCACTCCTCTGACTAGCCTCTCAGTGGTCTAGGTGCTCAATACTCTGACTAGATTCTCAGTGGTCCAGGCGCTCGCTAATCTGACTAGCTTCTAAGTGGTCCAGGTGCTCGCTCATCTGACTAGCCTCTCAGTGGTCCAGGCGCTCGCTCCTCTAACTAGCCTCTCAGTGGTCCAGGGGCTCGCTCCTCTGACTAGCCTCTCAGTGGTCCAGGCGCTCACTACTCTGACTAGCCTCTCAGTGGTAAAGGCGCTCGCTCCTCTGACTAGCCTCTCAATGATCCAGGCGCTGACTCCTCTGATTAGCCTCTCAGTGGTCAAGGTGCTCGCTACTCTAACTAGCCTCTCAGTGGTCGATGCA
>NW_027202027.1:0-4839 GCF_038502225.1 Cherax quadricarinatus
CTGTCACTAACACCACAACTGTCACTAACACCACCACTCTCACTAACACCACCACTCTCACCACTCTCACTAACACCACCACTCTCACCACTCTCACTAACACCACCACTCTCACTACTCTCACTAACACCACCACTCTCACTAACACCACCACTCTCACCACTCTCACTAACACCACCACTCTCACTACTCTCACTAACACCACCACTCTCACTACTCTCACTAACACCACCACTCTCACCACTCTCACTAACACCACCACTCTCACCACTCTCACTAACACCACCACTCTCACCACTCTCACTAACACCACCACTGTCACCACCGTGTCACTAACACCACCACTGTCACCACTGTCACTAACACCACCACTGTCACCACCGTGTCACTAACACCACCACTGTCACCACCGTGTCACTAACACCACCACTGTCACCACCGTGTCACTAACACCACCACTCACTAACACCACTACCATCGCTAATACCATATCACCACGCTCACAAGAGCAACACAGAACACCATCACCAACACTGACAGCAACATCAACAACACTGACATCACCATCACCAACACTGACATCACCATCACCAACACTGACAGCAACATCACCAACACTGACAGCAACATCACCAACACTGACAGCAACATCAACAACACTGACAGCAACATCAACAACACTGACAGCAACATCAACAACACTGACAGCAACATCAACAACACTGACAGCAACATCAACAACACTGACAGCAACATCAACAACACTGACATCACCATCACCAACACTGACATCACCATCACCAACACTGACAGCAACATCACCAACACTGACAGCAACATCAACAACACTGACAGCAACATCACCAACACTGACAGCAACATCAACAACACTGACAGCAACATCAACAACACTGACATCACCATCACCAACACTGACATCACCATCACCAACACTGACAGCAACATCACCAACACTGACAGCAACATCACCAACACTGACAGCAACATCACCAACACTGACAGCAACATCAACAACACTGACAGCAACTTCAACAACACTGACAGCAACATCAACAACACTGACAGCAACATCAACAACACTGACATCACCATCACCAACACTGACAGCAACATCGCCAACACTGACATCACCATCACCAACACTGACAGCAACATCACCAACACTGACAGCAACATCAACAACACTGACAGCAACATCACCAACACTGACAGCAACATCAACAACACTGACAGCAACATCAACAACACTGACAGCAACATCGCCAACACTGACATCACCATCACCAACACTGACAGCAACATCACCAACACTGACAGCAACATCAACATCACTGACAGCAACATCACCAACACTGACAGCAACATCAACAACACTGACAGCAACATCAACAACACTGACAGCAACATCGTCAACACTGACATCACCATCACCAACACTGACAGCAACATCAACAACACTGACAGCAACATCAACAACACTGACAGCAACATCACCAACACTGACAGCAACATCAACAACACTGACAGCAACATCAACAACACTGACAGCAACATCACCAACACTGACAGCAACATCAACAACACTGACAGCAACATCAACAACACTGACAGCAACATCGTCAACACTGACATCACCATCACCAACACTGACAGCAACATCAACAACACTGACAGCAACATCACCAACACTGACAGCAACATCACCAACACTGACAGCAACATCAACAACACTGACAGCAACATCAACAACACTGACAGCAACATCACCAACACTGACAGGAACATCAACAACACTGGTCTTCACTCAAGACATGACGATAACCCACAATACAACCTGACTCCTCCCTTGTTTGACTGTTGCTACAACACTTGTGTTCCACCACTCGCAAAGATTGCTGAGAAAATGTATAATATCGATAAGTTTTTATGTATGACACATGTTCAACAATTGGGTATCTTCGGTCAGTTACAGAGAAGGAACTGTAGACACCAGCTGTAGTAGCGAGGTAAAGATGGTGCAATCAGTCCAACAATCTTGGAGAAAATGCTTTTAAAGGTGGTCAGTCCCTCAGCCTGGAGAAGAGTTCAGCTACCTATCATGTCTGCTGTTGTCTCTGCTGACTATCATGTCTACTGTTATCTCTGCTGACTATCATGTCTGCCGTTGTCTCTGACTACCATTTCTGCCCTATCTGTGTCATTCCTAGAGGTTTGTGTCGTTCTTAATGGCTTGTGTCGTCCATAATGCCATGTGTCGTTGCTAATGTGTGTGTGCGGCGGTTGGCTAGCAGCGTGAAGACGACATCTATCAGGGAGCGGGACGACACTTCCGCCAGCAGCTAATGCCTGCCATCCATCACCTGGCTGCCAGACGCCTCATTCTCACTCAAAAACACCTCCCATGCATCTCCCTCTTTCCCTCCAGAGCACCATTATTAATCTAAGCGCAAATCGAAAACAAACAGGAGATGGAGGAGAAAAGAAGAGAATTCGGGTTATTCGGAGAGTGGAATAACAAATGTAAGCAGGGTAAACACTGTCTGGCAGCGCCATCCATCAGGCGATGCTCACTTGTCTCGGCTTTGTTTACATTACAGGAGGGAAACAAATGACTATCGCGATGTAAACACCGGCTGAAGCCTTCTATTAAAACACCTTGTGGACTCGCAGCAACGTTGTTTTCACGGTGTATACGCAGTAACGTTGTTATAGAGGTGTATAGAGGATGAAGGTGAAGGTGAAGGATGTCATCTTCTTCTGTGTGTGTGTAGATGAGGTTATAATGGCCGGCAGCCATTAAGGAGAGAGAGGCGACAGCGTGGAGGTGTAATTATAACACAGCTCTGTGGCCGCCTTGCTAAGATTGATAGTGGTTGATGTGTGTGTGTGTGTGTGTGTGTGTGTGTGTGTGTGTGTGTGTGTGTGTGTGTGTGTGTGTGTGTGTGTGTGTGTGTGTGTGTACTCACCTATTTGTAGTTGCAGGGGTAGAGTCATAGCTCCTGGCCCCGCCTCTTCACTGATTGCTACTAGGTCCTCTCTCTCCCTGCCCCATGAGCTCTATCATACCTCGCCTTAAAACTATGTATGGTTCCTGCCTCCACTACATCACTTTCTAGGCTATTCCATGGCCTGACTACTCTATGACTGAAGAAATACTTCCTAACATCCCTTTGATTCATCTGAGTCTTCAACTTCCAATTGTGATCTCTTGTGTCTGTGTCCCATCTCTGGAACATCCCGTCTTTGTCCACCTTGTCTATTCCGCGCAGTATTTTATATGTCGTTATCATGTCTCCCCTGACCCTCCTTGCCTCCGGTGTCGTAAGGCCGATTTCCCTCAACCTTTCTTCGTAGGACAATCCCCGTAGCTCTGGGACTAGTCTTGTTGCAAACCTTTGCACTTTCTCTAATTTCTTGACGTGCTTGACTAGGTGTGGATTCCAAACTGGTGCTGCATACTCCAGTATGGGCCTGACGTAGATGGTGTACAGAGTCTTAAACGAATCCTTACTGAGGTATCGGAACGCTATCCGTAGGTTTGCCAGGCGCCCGTATGCTGCAGCAGTTATCTGATTGATGTGCGCCTCGGGAGATATGCTCGGTGTTATACTCACCCCCAGATCTTTTTCCTTGAGTGAGGTTTGCAGACTTTGGCCGTCTAAACTATATTGTGTCTGCGGTCTTCTTTGCCCTTCCCCAATCTTCATGACTTTGCATTTGGCATGGTTAAAGTCAAGGAGCCAGTTGCTGGACCAGGCTTGTAGCCTGTTCAGGTCTCTTTGTAGTCCTGCCTGATCCTCATCCGAGTTGATTCTTCTCATTAACTTCACATCGTCCGCAAACAAGGACACTTCTGAGTCTATCCCTTCCGTTATGTCATTCACATATACCAAGAACAGCACAGGTCCTAGGACTGACCCCTGTGGAACCCCGCTTGTCACAGGTGCCCACTCTGACACCTCGTCGCGTACCATGACTCGTTGTTGCCTCCCTGTCAGATATTCTCTGATCCATTGCAGTGCCTTTCCTGTTATGTGTGCCTGATCCTCTAGCTTTTGCAGTAACCTCTTGTGAGGAACTGTGTCGAAGGCCTTCTTGCAGTCCAAAAATATGCAGTCGATCCACCCCTCTCTCTCTTGTCTTACTTCTGTCACCTTGTGTGTGTGTGTGTGTGTGTGTGTGTGTGTGTGTGTGTGTGTGTATGTGTATATGTGTGTTCTCTGGGATCTCACTCTGGTATTCTTTAGCTATATATACATATTTTTTCCAATCTTCTACAGCACTTTTTCTTAATATAAACTACGACTTGAAGACAAAAAAATAACAAGTTAGAGAACAAGCTTTTATTGAGCCCAAGTTACTCTCTGTGTCGGACTCCAGTCTTTATACAGACAAGGATTTACTGAATCCTGGGGAGCTACAGCTACCATCCATGGTAGGATTTACTGAAGCCTAAGGAGCAACAACTACCATCCATGGTAGGATTTACTGAAGCCTAAGGAGCAACAACTACCATCCATGGTAGGATTTACTGAAGCCTAAGGAGCAACAACTACCATCCATGGTAGGATTTACTGAAGCCTAAGGAGCAACAACTACCGTCCATGGTAGGATTTACTGAAGCCTAAGGAGCAACAACTACCATCCATGGTAGGATTTACTGAAGCCTAAGGAGCAACAACTACCATCCATGGTAGGATTTACTGAAGCCTAAGGAGCAACAACTACCATCCATGGTAGGATTTACTGAAGCCTAAGGAGCAACAACTACCATCCATGGTAATATTTACTGAAGCCTAAGGAGCAACAACTACCATC
>NW_027202028.1:0-4837 GCF_038502225.1 Cherax quadricarinatus
GTTGTCTACCCTGGCAAGCTGTGTTAATACCTAGCTCTGAGGTGGGTTCCTCAGCCTCACAAGTTGTCTACCCTGGTAAGCTATGTTAACACCTAGCTCTGAGGTGGGAACCTCAGCCTTACAAGTTGTCTAATTTGGAAAGTTGTACTGTCTACCCTAGCAAGCTGTGTTGTCTACCCTAGCAAGCTGTGTTAACACCTAGCTCTGAGGTGGGTACCTCAGCTTCACAAGTTGTCTACCCTTGCAAGCTGTGTTGTCTACCCTGGCAAGCTGTCTTGTCTACCCTGGCAAGCTGTGTTAACACCTTGCTCTGAGGATGACACATCAGCCTCACAAGTTGTCTACCCTGGCAAGCTGTGTTAACACCTTGCGCTGAGTTGGGTACCTCAGCCTCACAATTTGTCTACCTTGGCTTGCTGTGTTAACACCTAGCACTGAGGTGGGTACCTCAGCCTCACAAGTTGTCTACCCTGGCAAGCTATGTTGTCTATCCTGGCAAGCTGTGTTGTCTACCCTGGCAAGTTGTGTTGTCTACCATGGCAAGCTGTGTTAACACCTAGCTCTGAGGTGGGTACCTCAGCCTCACAAGATGTCTACCCTGGCAAGCTGTGTTAACACCTAGCTCTGAGGTGGGTACCTCAGCCTCACAAGATGTCTACCCTGGCAAGCTGTGTTAACACCTAGCTCTGAGGTGGGTACCTCAGCCTCACAAGATGTCTACCCTGGCAAGCTGTGTTAACACCTAGCTCTGAGGTGGGTACCTCAGCCTCACAAGTTGTCTACTTTGGCAAGCTGTGTTGTCTACCCTGGCAAGCTGTGTTGTCTACCCTGGCAAGCTGTGTTAACACCTAGCTCTGAAGTGGGTACCTCAGGCTCACAAGTTATCTACCCTTGTAAGCTGTGTTGTCTACCCTAGCAAGCTGTGTTAACACCTAGCTCTGAGGTGGGTACCTCAGACTCACAAGTTGTCTTCTTTGGCAAGCTGTGTTGTGTACCCTGGCAAGTTGTGCTGTCTACCCTTGCAAGCTGTGTTAACACCTAGCTCTGAGGTGGGTACCTCAGGCTCACAAGTTATCTACCCTGGCAAGCTGTGTTGTCTACCCTAGCAAGCTGTGTTAACACCTAGCTCTGATGTGGGTACCTCAGCATCACAAGTTGTCTACCCTGGCAAGCTGTGTTGTCTACCCTGGCAAACTGTGTTAACACCTAGCTATGAGGTGGGTACCTCACCCTCATAAGTTGTCTACCCTAGCAAGCTGTGTTAACACCTAGCTCTGAGGTGGGTACCTCAGCCTCACAAGTTTTCTACCCTGGCAAGCTGTGTTGTCTCCCCTGGCAAGCTGTGTTAAGACCTAGCTCTGAGGTGGGTACTTCAGCCTCACAGGTTGTCTTCCCTGGCAAGCTGTGTTAACATCTATCTCTGAGTAGGGTACCTCAGCCTCACAAGTTTTCTACCCTGGCAAACTGTGTTGTCTATCTAGGCAAGCTGTGTTGTCTACCCTTGCAAGTTTTGTTGTCTACCATGGCAAGCTGTGTTAACACCTAGCTATGAAGTGGGTACCTCAGCATCACAAGTTTTCTAACCTGGCATACTGTGTTAACCTAGCTCTGAGGAGGGTACCTTAGCCTCTCAAGTTGTCTACCCTGGCAAGCTGTGTTAACAGCTAGCACTGAGGTTGGTACCTCAGCCTCACAAGTTGTCTACCCTGGCAAGCTGTGTCGACACATAGCTCTGCGGTGGGTACCTCGGCCTAACAAGTTGTCTACCCTGGCAAGCTGTTTTGTCTACTCTGGCAAGCTGTGTTGTCTACCCTGGCAAGCTGTGGTAACACCGAGCTCTGAGGTGGGTACCTCAGCATCACAAGTTGTCTACCCTGGTACGCTGAGTTGTCTACCCTGGAAACCTCTGTTGTCTACCCTGGCGAGCTGAGTTAACACCGAGCTCTGAGGTGGGTACTTCAGCCTCACAAGTTGTCTATCCTGGCAAGCTGTGTTAACACCTAGCTCTGAAGTGGGTACCTCAGCCTCACAAGTTATCTACCCCAGCAAGCTGTGTTAACACCTAGCTCTGAATTGGTTACCTCAGCCTCACAAGTTGTCTACCCTGGCAAGCTGTGTTAACACCTAGCTATGAGGTGGGCACCTCAGCCTCACAAGTTGTCTACCCTGGCAAGCTGTGTTGTCTACCCTGTCAAGCTGTGTTGTCTATCCTGGGAAGCTGTGTTACCACCTAGCTCTGAGTTGGGTACCTCAGCCTCACAAGTTGTCTACAATGGCAAGCTGTGTTTTCTACCCTGGCAAGCTGTGTTGTCAACCCTGGCAAGCTATGTTGTCTACCCTGGTAAGCTGTGTTAACACCTAGCTCTGATGTGGGTTCCTCAGCCTCACTAGTTGTCTACCCTGGCAAGCTGTGTTGTCTACCCTGGCAAGCAGTGTTAACACCTAGCTCTGAGGTGAGTTCCTCAGACTCACAAGTTGTCTACCCTGGCAAGCTGTGTTAACACCGAGCTCTGAGGTGTGTTCATCAGCCTCACAAGTTGTCTACCCTGGCAAGCCATGTTAACACCTAGCTCTGAGGTGGGTGCCTCAGCCTCAAAAGTAGTCTACCCTAGCAAGCTGTGTTAACACCTCAGACTCTCAAGCTGTGGGTACCTCAGACTCTCAAGTTTTCTACCCTGGCAAGCTGTGTTAACACCTAGCTATGAAGTGGGTACATCAGCCTCACAAGTTGTCTACCCTGGCAAACTGTGTTAACATCTAGCTCTGAGGTGGATACATCAGCCTCACAAGTTGTCTTCCCTGGCAAGCTGTGTTAACATCTAGCTCTGAGGTGGGTACTTCAGCCTCACGAGTTTTCTACCCTGGTAAGCTGTCTTGTCTACCCTGGCAAGCTCTGTTGTCTACCCTGGTGAGCTGTGTTAACACCTTGCACTGAGGTGGGTACCTCAGCCTCACAAGTTGTCTACCATGGCAAGCTGTGAGGTGGGTACCTCAGCCTCACAAGTTGTCTACCCTGGCAAGCTGTGTTAACACCTAGCTCTGAGGTGGGTACCTCAGCCTCACAAGTTGTCTACCCTGGCAAGCTGTGTTAACACCTAGATCTGAGGTGGGTACCTCAGCCTCACAAGTTACCTACACTAGCAAGCTGTGTTAACACCTAGCTCTGAGGTGGGTACCTCAGCCTCACAAGTTGTCTACCCTGGCAAACTGTGTTAGCACCTAGCTTTGAGGTGGGTACCTCAGCCTCACAAGTTGTCTACAATGGCAAGCTGTGTTGTCTACCCTGTCAATCTGTGTTGTCTACCCTGGCAAGATGTGTTAACACCTAGCTCTGAGGTGGGTACCTCATCCTCACAAGTTGTCTACCCTGGCATACTGTGTTAACACCTAGCTCTGAGGTGGGTACCTCAGCCTCACAAGTTATCTACCCTGGCAAGCTGTGTTGTCTACCCTGGCAAGCTGTGTTAACACCCATCTCTCAGGTGGGTACCTCGGCCTCACAAGTTGGCTACCCTGACAAGCTGTGTTAACACCTAGCTCTGAGGTAGGTACCCCAGCCTCACAGGTTATCTACTCGAGCAAGCTGTGTTAACATCTAGCTCTGAATTGGTTACCTCAGCCTCACAAGTTGTCTACCCTGGCAAGCTGTGTTAACACCTAGTTATGAGGTGGGCACCTCAGCCTTACAAGTTGTTTACCCTGGCAAGCTGTGTTGTCTTCCCTGTCAAGCTGTGTTTTCTACCCTGGGAAGCTGTGTTTACACCTAGCTCTGAGTTGGGTACCTCAGGCTCACAAGTTGTCTACCCTGGAAAGCTGTGTTGTCTACCCTGGCAAGCTGTGTTGTCTACCCTGGCAAGCTATGTTAACACCGAGCTCTGATGTGGGTACCTCACCCTCACAAGTTGTCTACCCTGGCAAGCTGTGTTAACACCTAGCTCTGATGTTGTGCAAGCTGTGTTAACACCCTCAGCCTCACAAGTTGTCTACCCTGGCAAGCTGTGTTGTCTACCCTGGCAAGCTGTGTTGTCTACCCTGTCAAGCTGTGTTGTCTACCCTGGCATGCTGTGTTAACACCTAGCTCTGATGTGGGTACCTAAGCCTCACAATTTGTCTACCCTGGCAAGCTGTGTTGTCTACCCTGGCAAGCTGTGTTGTCTAGCCTGGCAAGCTGTGTTGTCTACCCTGGCAAGCTGTGTTAACACCTAGCTTTGAGGTGGGTACCTCAGAATCACAAGTTGTCTACCCTGGCAAGCTGTGTTAATACCTAGCTCTGAGGTGGGTTCCTCAGCCTCACAAGTTGTCTACCCTGGTAAGCTATGTTAACACCTAGCTCTGAGGTGGGAACCTCAGCCACAAGTTGTCTAATTTGGAAAGTTGTATTGTCTACCCTAGCAAGCTGTGTTGTCTAGCCTAGCAAGCTGTGTTAACACCTAGCTCTGAGGTGGGTACCTCAGCTTCACAAGTTGTCTACCTTGGCTAGCTGTGTTAACACCTAGCAGTGCGATAGGTATCTCCGCCTCACAAGTTGTCTACCCTGGCAAGCTGTGTTGTCTACACTGGTAAGCAGTGTTGTCTACCCTGGCAAGCTGTGTTAACACCTTGCACTGAGGTGGGTACCTCAGCGTCACAAGTTGTCTACCCTGGCAAGCTATGTTGTCTATCCTGGCAAGCTGTGTTGTCTACCCTGGCAAGTTGTGTTGTCTACCATGGCAAGCTGTGTTAACACCTAGCTCTGAGGTTTGTACCTCAGCCTCACAAGTTTTCTACCCTGGCATACTGTGTTAACCTAGCTCTGAGGTGGGTACCTCACCCTCACAAGTTTTCTTCCCTGGCAAGC
>NW_027202029.1:0-4833 GCF_038502225.1 Cherax quadricarinatus
AGGACACAAGATAGTGAGGACACAGGATAGTGAGGACACAGAGCAGTGAGGACACAGAGCAGTGAGGACACAGAGCAGTGAGGACACAGAGCAGTGAGGACACAGAGCAGTGAGGACACAGAGCAGTGAGGACACAGAGCAGTGAGGACACAGAGCAGTGAGGACACAGAGCAGTGAGGACACAGAGCAGTGAGAACACAGAGCAGTGAGGACACAGAGCAGTGAGGACACAGAGCAGTGAGGACACAGAGCAGTGAGGACACAGGATAGTGAGGACACAGAGCAGTGAGGACACAGGATAGTGAGGACACAGAGCAGTGAGGACACAGAGCAGTGAGGACACAGGATAGTGAAGAAACAGGATTGTGAGGACAGAACAGTGAGGACACAGGATAGTGAAGACACAGGATAGTGAAGACACAGAGCAGTGAGGACACAGGATAGCGAGGACACAGAGCAGTGAGGACACAGGATAGTGAAGACACAGGATAGTGAAGACACAGAGCAGTGAGGACACAGGATAGCGAGGACACAGAGCAGTGAGGACACAGGATAGTGAAGACACAGGATAGTGAGGACACAGGATAGTGAGGACACAGAGCAGTGAGGACACAGGATAGTGAGGACACAGGATAGTGAGGACACAGAGCAGTGAGAACACAGGATAGTGAGGACACGGGATAGTGAGGACACATGATACTGAGGACACAGGATAGTGAGAACACAGAGCAGTGAGGACACAGGATAGTGAGGACACAGGATAGTGAGGACACAGAGCAGTGAGGACACAGAGCAGTGAGGACACAGAACAGTGAGGACACAGGATAGTGCGGATACAGGATAGTGAGGACACAGAATAGTGAAGACACAGAGCAGTGAGGACACAGGATAGTGAGGACACAGGATAGTGAGGACACAGAGCAGTGAGGACACAGGATAGTGAGGACACAGGATAGTGAAGACACAGAGCAGTGAGAACACAGGATAGTGAGGACACAGGATAGTGAGGACACAAGATAGTGAAGACACAGTATAGTGAAGACACAGAGCAGTGAGGACACAGGATAGTGAAGACACAGGATAGTGAGGACACAGGATAGTGATGACAGAGAGCAGTGAGGACACAGGATAGTGAGGACACAAAGCAGTGAGGACACAGGATAGTGAGAACACAGAATTGTGAGGACACTGAGCAGTGAGGACACAGGATAGTGAGGACACAGAGCAGTGAGGACACAGGATAGTGAGGACACAGGATAATGAGGACACAGGATAGTGAAGACACAGAACAGTGAGGACACAGGATAGTGAGGACACAGGATAGTGAGGACACAGAGCAGTGAGGACACAGGATAGTGAGGACACAGGATAGTGAGGACACAGGATAGTGAGGACACAGGATAGTGAGGACACAGGATAGTGAGGACACAGAGCAGTGAGGACACAGGATAGTGAGGACACAGGATAGTGAGGACACAGAGCAGTGAGGACACAGGATAGTGAGGACACAGGATAGTGAGGACACATGATACTGAGGACACAGGATATCGTAGGGGTTCTTAAATGGAGATATCGAGGGTTGAAGGTAGACACACTTGTTGGATGGTAACATATATTGTCAGACATATGATGATGAACGTGGAGCCCAGCCTCTGCCTGTCTTAGCCTGGATGTCTACGCCGACTGAGGGGGAGGCAGAGGTACGACCGTGCACATGCGCATCCCGTGACATCACACAAGTCACAGGCCTAAAAGGGATCTCCTATCTAAAGCACATGGGTGATACTATATGCTATACAACACTGGGATCAGCAACTATGCTGACAATAATAGTGAGGACACAGAGCAGTGAGGACACAGGATAGTGAGGACACAGGATAGTGAGGGCACAGGATAGTGAGGACACAGAGCAGTGAGGACACAGGATAGTGAGGACACACGATAGTGAGGGCACAGGATAGTGAGGACACAGGATAGTGAGGGCACAGGATAGTGAGGAAACAGAGCAGTGAGGACACAGTATAGTGAGGACACAGGATAGTTAGGGCACAGAGCAGTGAGGACACAGGAAAGTGAGAACACAGAGCAGTGAGAACAGAGGATAGTGAGGACATAGGATAGTGAGGACACAGGATAGTGAAGACACAGGATAGTGAGGACACAGAGCAGTGAGGACACAGAATAGTGAGGACACAGAATAGTGAGGACACAGGATAGTGAGGACACAGGATAGTGAGGACACAGAGCAGTGAGGGCACAGGATAGTGAGGACACAGGGTAGTGAGGACACAGGATAGTGAAGACACAAAGCAGGAAGGACACAGGATAGTGAGGACACAGGATACTGAGGACACATGAGAGTGAGGACACAGGATAGTGAGGACACAGGATACTGAGGACACATGAGAGTGAGGACACAGGATAGTGAGGACACAGAGCAGTGAGGACACAGGATAGTGAGGACACAGAGCAGTGAGGACACAGGATAGTGAGGGCACAGAATAGTGAGGACACAGGATAGTGAGGACACAGGATAGTGAGGACACAGAGCAGTGAGGACACAGGATAGTGAGGACACAGAGCAGTGAGGACACAGGATACTGAGGACACAGAGCAGTGAGGACACAGGATAGTGAGGACACAGGATAGTGAGGACACATAATAGTGAGGACACAGGATAGTGAGGACACAGGATAGCGAGGACACATGATAGTGAAGACACAGGATAGTGAGGACACAGGATAGTGAGGACACAGGATAGTGAGGACACAGAGCAGTGAGGACACAGGATAGTGAGGACACAGGATAGTGAGGACACAGGATAGTGAGGACACAGGATAGTGAGGACACAGGATAGTGAGGACACAGATCAGTGAGGACGCAGGATAATGAGGACACATCATAGTGAGGACACAGGATAGTGAGGACACAGGATAGTGGAGACACAGGATAGCGAGGACACAGGAGAGTGAGGGCACAGGATAGTGAGGACACTGGATAGTGAGGACACAGGATAGTGAGGACACAGAATAGTGAGGACACAGAGCAGTGAGGGCACAGGATAGTGAGGACACAGGATAGTGAGGACACAGAGCAGTGAGGACACAGGATAGTGAGGACACAGGATAGTGAGGACACAGGATAGTGGAGACACAGGATAGCAAGGACACAGGAGAGTGAGGACACAGGATAGTGAGGACACAGGATAGTGAGGACACAGGATAGTGAGGACACAGGATAGTGAGGACACCGAATAGTGAGGACACAGAGCAGTGAGGGCACAGGATAGTGAGGACACAGGATAGTGAGGACACAGAGCAGTGAGGACACAGGATAGTGAGGACACAGGATAAGGAGGACACAGGATAGTGGAGACACAGGATAGCAAGGACACAGGAGAGTGAGGACACAGGATAGTGAGGACACAGGATAGTGAGGACACAGAATAGTGAGGACACAGAGCATTGAGGACACAGGACAGTGAGGACACAGGATAGTGAGGACACAGGACAGCGAGGACACAGGATAGTGAGGACAAAATAATGAGGACACAGGATAGTGAGGACACAGGATAGTGAGGACACAGAGCAGTGAGAACACAGGATAGTGAGGACACGGGATAGTGAGGACACATGATACTGAGGACACAGGAAAGTGAGAACACAAAGTAGTGAGGACACAGGATAGTGAGGACACAGAGCAGTGAGGACACAGAGCAGTGAGGACAAAGAACAGTGAGGACACAGGATAGTGCGGATACAGGATAGTGAAGACACAGAATAGTAAAGACACAGAGCAGTGAGGACACAGGATAGTGAGGACACAGGATAGTGAGGACACAGGATAGTGAGGACACAGAGCAGTGAGAAAACAGGATAGTGAGGACACAGGATAGTGAAGACACAGAGCAGTGAGAACACAGGATAGTGAGGACACAGGATAGTGAGGACACAAGATAGTGAAGACACAGTATAGTGAAGACACAGAGCAGTGAGGACACAGGATAGTGAAGACACAGGATAGTGAGGACACAGGATAGTGATGACAGAGAGCAGTGAGGACACAGGATAGTGAGGACACAGAGCAGTGAGGACACAGGATAGTGAGGAAACAGGATAGTGAGGACACAGGATAGTGAAGACACAGAACAGTGAGGACAGAGGATAGTGAGGACACAGGATAGTGAGGACACAGAGCACTGAGGACACAGGATAGTTAGGACACAGGATAGTGAGGACACAGAGCAGTGAGAACACAGGATAGTGAGGACACAGGATAGTGAGGGCACATGATATTGAGGACACAGCATAGTGAGGACACAGAGCAGTGAGGACACAGGATAGTGAGGACACAGGATAGTGAGGGCACAGGATAGTGAGGAAACAGAGCAGTGAGGAGACAGTATAGTGAGGACACAGGATAGTTAGGACACAGAGCAGTGAGGACACAGGGTAGTGAGGACACAGAACAGTGAGGACACAGGATAGTGAGGACACAGGATAGTGAAGACACAGGATAGTGAGGACACAGAGCAGTGAGGACACAGGATAATGAGGACAAAGGATAGTGAGGACACAGGATAGTGAAGACACAGGGTAGTGAGGACACATTATAGTGAGGACACAGGATAGTGAGGACACAGGATAGCGAGGACACATGATAGTGAAGACACAGGATAGTGAGGACACAGGATAGTGAGGACACAGGATAGTGAGGACACAGGATAGTGAGGACACAGGATAGTGAGGACACAGGATAGTGAGGACACAGGATAGTGAGGACACAGGATAGTGAGGACACAGGATAGTGAGGACACAGGATAGTGAGGACACA
>NW_027202030.1:2500-4832 GCF_038502225.1 Cherax quadricarinatus
ACGTCATTATTGACTACGTTGCAAGACAGTTATGTTACGTCATTATTGACTACGTTGCAAGACAGTTATGTTACGTCATTATTGACTACGTTGCAAGACAGTTATGTTACGTCATCATTGACTACGTTGCAAGACAGTTATGTTACGTCATTATTGACTACGTTGCAAGACAGTTATGTTACGTCATTATTGACTACGTTGCAAGACAGTTATGTTACGTCATTATTGACTACGTTGCAAGACAGTTATGTTACGTCATTATTGACCACGTTGCAAGACAGTTATGTTACGTCATTATTGACCACGTTGCAAGACAGTTATGTTACGTCATTATTGACTACGTTGCAAGACAGTTATGTTACGTCATTATTGACTACGTTGCAAGACAGTTATGTTACGTCATTATTGACTACGTTGCAAGACAGTTATGTTACGTCATTATTGACCACGTTGCAAGACAGTTATGTTACGTGACCACACAGTTATGTTATTGACATTATTGACTACGTTGCAAGACAGTTATGTTACGTCATTATTGACTACGTTGCAAGACAGTTATGTTACGTCATTATTGACTACGTTGCAAGACAGTTATGTTACGTCTATTGCAAGACATATGACCACGTTGCAAGACAGTTATGTTACGTCATTATTGACCACGTTGCAAGACAGTTATGTTACGTCATTATTGACTACGTTGCAAGACAGTTATGTTACGTCATTATTGACTACGTTGCAAGACAGTTATGTTACGTCATTATTGACTACGTTGCAAGACAGTTATGTTACGTCATTATTGACCACGTTGCAAGACAGTTATGTTACGTCATTATTGACTACGTTGCAAGACAGTTATGTTACGTCATTATTGACTACGTTGCAAGACAGTTATGTTACGTCATTATTGACTACGTTGCAAGACAGTTATGTTACGTCATTATTGACTACGTTGCAAGACAGTTATGTTACGTCATCATTGACTACGTTGCAAGACAGTTATGTTACGTCATTATTGACTACGTTGCAAGACAGTTATGTTACGTCATTATTGACTACGTTGCAAGACAGTTATGTTACGTCATTATTGACCACGTTGCAAGACAGTTATGTTACGTCATTATTGACCACGTTGCAAGACAGTTATGTTACGTCATTATTGACTACGTTGCAAGACAGTTATGTTACGTCATTATTGACCACGTTGCAAGACAGTTATGTTACGGCTTTATTGACCACGTTGCAAGACAGTTATGTTACGTCATTATTGACCACGTTGCAAGACAGTTATGTTACGTCATTATTGTCATTATTGACTACGTTGCAAAACAGTTATGTTACGTCATTATTGACTACGTTGCAAGACAGTTATGTTACGTCATTATTGACTACGTTGCAAGACAGTTATGTTACGTCATTATTGACTACGTTGCAAGACAGTTATGTTACGTCATTATTGACTACGTTGCAAGACAGTTATGTTACGTCATTATTGACTAAGTTGCAAGACAGTTATGTTACGTCACGTTGCAAGACATATGTTACGTCATTATTGACTACGTTGCAAGACAGTTATGTTACGTCATTATTGACTACGTTGCAAGACAGTTATGTTACGTCATTATTGACTACTACAGTTATGTTACGCAAGACGTTGCAGTTATGTTACGTCATTATTGACTACGTTGCAAGACAGTTATGTTACGTCATTATTGACTACGTTGCAAGACAGTTATGTTACGTCATTATTGACTACGTTGCAAGACAGTTATGTTACGTCATTATTGACCACGTTGCAAGACAGTTATGTTACGTCATTATTGACTACGTTGCAAGACAGTTATGTTACGTCATTATTGACTACGTTGCAAGACAGTTATGTTACGTCATTATTGACTACGTTGCAAGACAGTTATGTTACGTCATTATTGACTACGTTGCAAGACAGTTATGTTACGTCATTATTGACTACGTTGCAAGACAGTTATGTTACGTCATTATTGACTACGTTGCAAGACAGTTATGTTACGTCATTATTGACTACGTTGCAAGACAGTTATGTTACGTCATTATTGACTACGTTGCAAGACAGTTATGTTACGTCATTATTGACTACGTTGCAAGACAGTTATGTTACGTCATTATTGACCACGTTGCAAGACAGTTATGTTACGTCATTATTGACTACGTTGCAAGACAGTTATGTTACGTCATTATTGACCACGTTGCAAGACAGTTATGTTACGTCATTATTGACTACGTTGCAAGACAGTTATGTTACGTCATTATTGACTACGTTGCAAGACAGTTATGTTACGTCATTATTGACTACGTT
>NW_027202031.1:0-4811 GCF_038502225.1 Cherax quadricarinatus
TGAGACACTTGTGAGAGTCTTGTTCAAAACAATCTTGTGAAACACTTCTGAGAGTCTTGTTCAAGACAATCTCGTGAGGCACTTGTGAGAGTCTTTTTCAAGACAATCTTGCTAGACACATGTGAGAGTCTTGTTCAAGACAATCTTGTGAAACACTTGTGAGAGTCTTGCTCAATACAATCTTGTGAAACACTTGTGAGAGTTTTGTTCAAGATGATCTTTTGAGACACTTGTGAGAGTCTTATTCAAGACAATCTTGTGAGGCACTTGTGAGAATCTTGTTCAAAACAATGTTTTGAGGCACTTGTGAAAGTCTTGTTCAAGACAATCTTGTGAGGCACTTGTGAGAATCTTGTTCAAGACAATCTTGTGAGGCACTTGTGAGAGGCTTTTTGAAGACAATATTCTGAGGCACTTGTGAGTCTTGTTCAAGACAATCTTGTGAGGCACTTGCGAAAGTCTTGTTCAAGACAATCTTGTGAGGCACTTCTGAGATTCTTATTCAAGACAATCTTGTGAGAAATTTTTGAGAGTCTTGTTCAATACAATCTTGTGAGGCACTTGTGAGAGTCTTCTTCAAGACAATCTTGTGAGGCACTTGTGAGAGTCTTGGTCAAGACAATCTTGTTAGGCACTTGTGAGAGTCTTGTTCAAGACAATTTTGTGAAACATTTTAGAGTCTCGTTCAAGACAATCTTGTGAGACACTTGTGAGAGTCTTGTTCAAAACAATCTTGTGAAACACTTTTGAGAGTCTCGTTCAAGACAATCTCGTGAGACACTTGTGAGAGTCTTCTTCAAGACAATCTTGTGAGACACTTTTGAGAGTCTTGTTCAAGACAATCTTTTGAGGCACTTGTAAAGTTTTGATCAATAAAATCTTGTGTGACACTTGTCAGAGCTTCGTTCAAGACAATCTTTTGAGACAATTATGAGAGTCTGGTTCAAGACAATCTTGTGAGACACTTGTGAGAGTCTTGTTCAAGACAATCTTGTGAGACACTTGTGAGAGTCTTGATCAAGACAATGTTGTGAGACACATGAGAGAGTCTTGTTCAAGACAATCTTGAGAGACACTTGTGAGAGTCTTGTTCAAGACAATCTTGTGAGGCACTTGTGAAACTCTTGTTCTAGACAATCTTGTGAGGCACTTGTGAGAGTCTTGTTCAAGACAATCTTGTGAGGCACTTGTGAAAGTCTTGTTCAGGACAATCTTTTGAGGCACTTGTGAGAGTCTTGTTCTAGACAATTTTGTGAGACACTTGTGAGAGTCTTGTTCAAGACAATCTTGTGAGGCACCTGTGAAACTCTTGTTCTAGACAATCTTGTGAGGCACTTGTGAGAATCTTGTTCAAAACAATCTTTTGAGGCACTTGTGAAAGTCTTGTTCAAGACAATCTTTTGAGGCACTTGTGAGAATCTTGTTCAAGACAATCTTGTGAGGCACTTGTGAGAGGCTTCTTGAAGACAATATTCTGAGGCACTTGTGAGTCTTGTTCAAGACAATCTTGTGAGGCACTTCTGAGATTCTTATTCAAGACAATCTTGTGAGACACTTATGAGAGTCTTGTTCAAGACAATCTTGTGAGAAATTTGTGAGAGACTTTTTCAATACAATCTTGTGATGCACTTGTGAGAGTCTTCAAGATAATCTTGTGAGGCAATTGTGAGAGTCTTGGTCAAGACAATCTTGTGAGGCACTTGTGAGAGTCTTGTTCAAGACAATCTTGTGAAACACTTGATAGAGTCTCGTTCAAGACAATCTTGTGAGAGTCTTGTTCAAAACAATCTTGTGAAACACTTGTGAGAGTCTTGTTCAAGACAATCTCGTGAGACACTTGTGAGAGTCTTGTTCAAGACAATCTTGTGAGACACTTTTGAGAGTCTTGTTCAAGACAATCTTTTGAGGCACTTGTAAAGTTTTGATGAAGAAAATCTTGTGTGACACTTTTCAGAGCTTCGTTCAAGACAATCTTTTGAGACAATTATGAGAGTCTGGTTCAAGACAATCTTGTGAGACACTTGTGAGAGTCTTGTTCAAGACAATCTTGTGAGACACTTGTGAGAGTCTTGATCAAGACAATGTTGTGAGACACTTGTGAAACTCTTGTTCTAGACAATCTTTTGAGGCACTAGTGAGAGTCTTGCTCAAGACAATCTTGTGAGGCACTTGTGAAACTCTTGTTCTAGACAATCTTTTGAGGCACTTGTGAGAGTCTTGCTCAAGACAATCTTGTGAGGCACTTGTGAGAGTCTTGTTCAAGACAATCTTTTGAGGCACTTGGGAAAGTCTTGTTCAAGACAATCTTGTGAGGCACTTGTGAGAGTCTTGTTCAAGACAAACCTGTGAGGCACTTGTGAGAGGCTTCTTCAAGTCAATCTTCTGAGGCACTTGTGAGAGTCTTGTTCAAGACAATCTTGTGGGACACTTGCGAAAGTCTTGTTCAAGACAATCTTGTGAGGCACTTGTGAGAGTCTTATTCAAGACAATCTTGTGAGACACTTGTGAGAGTCTTGTTCAAGACAATCTTGTGTGACACTTGTTAGAGTATTGTTCAAGACAATCTTGTGAGACACTTGTGAGAGTCTTGTTCAAAACATTCTTGAGAGACACTTGTGAGAGTCTTGTTCAAGACAATTTTGTGAGGTACTTGTGAGAGTTTTGTTCAAGACAATCTTGTGAAACACTTGTAAGAGTCTTGTTCAAGACAATCTTGTGAGAGTCTTGTTCAAGACAATCTTGTGAGGCACTTGTGAGAGTCTTGTTCAAGACAATCTTTTGAGACACTTGTGAGAGTCTTGGTCAAGACAATCTTGTGAGGCACTTGTGAGAATCTTGTTCAAAACAATCTTTTGAGGCACTTGTGAAAGTCTTGTTCAAGACAATCTTGTGAGGCACTTGTGAGAATCTTGTTCAAGACAATCTTGTGAGGCACTTGTGAGAGGCTTCTTGAAGACAATATTCTGAGGCACTTGTGAAAGTCTTCTTCAAGACAATCTTGTGATGCACTTGTGAGAGTCTTGTTCAAGACAAACCTGTAAGGCATTTGTGAGAGGCTTCTTCAAGACAATCTTCTGAGGCACTTGTGAGAGTCTTGTTCAAGATAATCTTGTGAGACACTTGCGAAAGTCTTGTTCAAGACAATCTTGTGAGGCACTTGTGAGAGTCTTATTCAAGACAATCTTGTGAGACACTTGTGAGAGTCTTGTTCAAGACAATCTTTTGATAAATTAGTTAGAGTCTTGTTTAAGACAAACTTTTGAGGCACTTTTGAGAGTTTTGTTCAAGAAAATCTTGTGAGACACTTGTGAGAGTCTTGTTCAAGACAATCTTGTGTGACACTTGTGAGAGTCTTGTTCAAGACAATCTTTTGAGACACTTGTGAGAGTCTTGTTCAAAACATTCTTGAGAGACACTTGTGAGAGTCTTGTTGAAGACAATCATGTGAAACACTTGTGAGAGTCTTGTTCAAGACAATCTTGTGAAACTCTTGTGAGAGTCTTGTTCAAAACAATCTTGTGAGAGTCTTGTTCAAGACAATTTTGTGAGGTACTTGTGAGAGTCTTTTTCAAGACAATCTTGCTAGACACATGTGAGAGTCTTGTTCAAGACAATCTTGTGAAACACTTGTTAGAGTCTTGTTCTATACAATCTTGTGAAACACTTGTGAGAGTCTTGTTCAAGACAATCTTGTGAGAGTCTTGTTGAAGACAATCTTGTGAGGTAATTGTGAGAAACTTGTTCAAAACAATCTTTTGAGGCACTTGTGAGAGGCTTCTTGAAGACAATATTCTGAGGCACTTGTGAGTCTTGTTCAAGACAATCTTGTGAGGCACTTGCGAAAGTCTTGTTCAACACAATCTTGTGAGGCACTTCTGAGATTCTTATTCAAGACAATCTTGTGAGACACTTTTGAGAGTCTTGTTCAAGACAATCTTGTGAGAAATTTGTGAGAGTCTTGTTCAATACAATCTTGTGAGGCACTTGTGAGAGTCTTCTTCAAGACAATCTTGTGAGGCACTTGTGAAAGTCTTGGTCAAGACAATCTTGTGAGGCACTTGTGAGAGTCTTGTTCAAGACAATCTTATGAAACACTTGAGAGAGTCTTGTTCAAGACAATCTTGTGAGGCACTTGTGAGAATCTTGTTCAAAACAATATTTTGAGGCACTTGTGAAAAACTTGTTCAAGACAATCTTGTGAGGCACTTGTGAGAATCTTGTTCAAGACAATCTTGTGAAGCACTTTTGAGAGGCTTCTTGAAGACAATATTCTGAGGCACTTGAGAGTCTTGTTCAAGACAATCTTGTGAGGCACTTGCGAAATTCTTGTTCAAGACAATCTTGTGAGGCACTTCTGAGAATCTTATTCAAGACAATCTTGTGAGACACTTGTGAGAGTCTTGTTCAAGACAATCTTGTGAGAAATTTGTGAGAGTCTTGTTCAATATAATCTTGTGAGGCATTTGTGAGAGTCTTCTTCAAGACAATCTTGTGAGGCACTTGTGAGAGTCTAGGTCAAGACAATCTTGTGAGGCACTTGTGAGAGTCTTGTTGAAGACAATCTTGTGAAACACTTGAGAGAGTCTCGTTCAAGACAATCTTGTGAGAGTCTTGTTCAAAACAATCTTGTGAAACACTTCTGAGAGTCTTGTTCAAGACAATCTTGTGAGAGTCTTGTTCAAAACAATCTTGTGAAACACTTCTGAGAGTCTTGTTCAAGACAATCTTGTGAGGCACTTGTGAGAGGCTTCTTGAAGACAATATTCTGAGGCACTTGTGAGTCTTGTTCAAGACAATCTTGTGAGGCACTT
>NW_027202032.1:0-4803 GCF_038502225.1 Cherax quadricarinatus
CTGCCTCTGTATTAAACTGAAGAAGCCTACTGTGTAGGCGAAACGTTTTTGATTGAAGACACCTAACTGTTGGATCCACCTCCAGCAACACACCAGGTTTTGCTCCGGTCCGGGTCTTTTCCAGATGACCTACGTTATGTTAGAGTACCAGACATATGTACCCAGGAGACCTGCCATCTTCACCTCGCTCTACGACTCTCAAACATTTATTACTGCCAGCTCTAGTTGTTGCAATGTTATCTCTGTTGACTTAATCAACAATATGAACAATATTGTTATTAATGTTATTTTTATTAATGTTAACTCCGGTGAATGAACAAAATAAGAACACTACCGTGGCTCCTATGAGAGTGGCTGGAGTGGGAATAATTCCACTGTGGTAGACGCTTTTGAATCCAAATTAGCAAATCTTGAATAATAATAATAATAATAATAATAATAATAATAATAATAATAATAATAATAATAATAATAATAATAATAATAATAATAATAATAATAATAAAAATAATAATAATAATTTGCGACCACTGTCAGCCTCAGAGTTATCTCTGAGTTACCAGACCTTGCCACGTGGAGGCCAGTGGTTCGTCTTTAAGGTCCCCCCCCCCTCGCCTTCCCCAGGTTCATGTGTCCAGGAATCCATCCGTGGGCCCCCGGATGTCTCCCCTTCCTCACTTCCCCAAGGTCAGCCTCACCAACCTGTATTCATGCTTTCCCCAGGTTCCTGCATCCAGGAATCCATCCGTTCGCTCCCGGATGTCTCCCCTTCCCCACTTACCCAAGGTTAGCCTCAACAACAACCTTCCCCAAGTTCATGTGTCCAGGAATCCATCCGTTCGCTCCCAGATGTCTTCCCTTCCCCACTTACCTAAGGTCAGCGAGTTAGGTCAGTGCCTTCCCCAGATCAGTGTCTCCAGGAGTCCACTTGGTGTCACCACAGGTGGAATCCCTTCCCCACTTCCCCAAAGTCATCGGTATTCTTGCCATCCCCAGGTTCATGTATCCAGGAATCGATCCGTCTACCGCCGGATGTCTTCCCTTCCCCACTTTCCCAAGGTCAGCCTCAACTGCATGTATTCATGCCTTTCCCAGGTTCATGTGTCCAGGAATCCATCCGTGGGCCCCCGGATGTCTCCCCTTCCCCACTTACCCAAGGTCAGCCTCAACAACAACTTTCCCCAAGTTCATGTATCCAGGAATCCATCCGCTCGCTCCCGGATGTCTTCTCTTCCCCACTTACCTAAGGTCAGCGAGTTAGGTCAGTGCCTTCCCCGGATCTGTGTCTCCAGGAATCCACTTGGTGTCACCTCAGGTGGAATCCCTTCCCCACTTCCCCAAAGTCAGCGGTATTCTTGCCATCCCATTGATTAATGCGAAGGATGGGATTGATACAATTTCTTGTATATATTCTTTTTTTATTGTATTGAGCCTTGGTCATATATGTTATATGTAAATTTTATATACATGTCAGATTTTGAATCACGAATGTGTATATATTTCAGTTCACGATCCTGTTACTGCGTTTATTTGTAGTTATGTTCCTGCCGTAAGTTATTGTTGTATGTTATACATCAATATCTTGCGAGTATATAGATGCAATCTTTTTTGTGTCAGGTATTTTGTGTCGGGTCTATTTTGTAACAATGTAAAAAGAAAGCCTATTAACATTTAAATTTTAACATGACGTACCTCACACGTACTTGGCAAGCTCCTGAATGGTCGAAATCCACAGAATATAAGATGAAAAAATGGTCCATGGTCTTGGTATCTGGTTTGTTGGGAGTTGTACAGAGTAGTGACACACTTCTCCACACCCCTGAGATGCCGGTCTGGTCTCTCAATATTGTGTGACCAGAACGGTGTAGAATTATTTAATATTATAGCACATTCATGTAACAGGCTAAAAAGCTTCACACTATATACCCCAAGCACATATTACATTAAAATTGTCCTGGTACACAATCAAGCCATAAATAACAAAAAGGCACAATATTCTGACTGGAACAATACTCAACTTGTACATAGGAGAGACAACTTACCACAACATTTCGCTCCACCTAAAAAAAATCAGATACATTGCAACTTATGTTTGAGAAAAGATGGATCCTATATTTCTAACGGTCTAGTGACCAGGCCTATATTTCTAACAATTAGTATATTATTTTATTAAAGAAGTTTTGGTTTCCAAGAATATGACCAAGAATATGTGACCAAGAATATGTGACCAAGAATATGTGACCAAGAATATGTGACCAAGAATATGTGACCAAGAGTATATGACCAAGAGTATGTGACCAAGAGTATATGACCAAGAATATGTGACCAAGAATATGTGACCAAGAATATGTGACCAAGAATATGTGACCAAGAATATGTGACCAAGAGTATATGACCAAGAATATGTGACCAAGAATATGTGACCAAGAGTATGTGACCAAGAATATGTGACCAAGAGTATGCGACCAAGAGTATGCGACCAAGAGTATGTGACCAAGAGTATGTGACCAAGAGTATGTGACCAAGAGTATATGACCAAGAATATGTGACCAAGAGTATGTGACCAAGAGTATGTGACCAAGAGTATGTGACCAAGAGTATGTGACCAAGAGTATGTGAGCAAGAGTATGTGACCAAGAGTATATGACCAAGAATATGTGACCAAGAGTATGCGACCAAGAGTATGCGACCAAGAGTATGCTGCCAAGAATATGTGACCAAGAGTATGTGACCAAGAGTATGTGACCAAGAGTATGTGACCAAGAATATGTAACCAAGAGTATGGGACCAAGAATATGTGACCAAGAGTACGTGACCAAGCGTACGTGACCAAGAGTACGTGACCAAGAGTATATGACCAAGTGTATGTGACCAAGAGTATGCGACCAAGAATATGTGACCAAGAGTATGTGACCAAGAGTATGTGACCAAGAGTATGTGACCAAGAATATGTGACCAAGAATATGTGACCAAGAGTATGTGACCAAGAATATGTGACCAAGAGTACGTGACCAAGAGTACGTGACCAAGAGTACGTGACCAAGAGTATGTGACCAAGAATATGTGACCAAGAGCATGTGACCAAGAGTATGTGACCAAGAGTGTGTGACCAGGAGTATGTGACCAAGAGTATGTGACCAAGAATATGTGACCAAGAGTATGTGACCAAGAGTATGTGACCAAGAGTATGTGACCAAGAGTATGTGACCAAGAGTATGTGACCAAGAATATGTGACCAAGAGTATGTGACCAAGAGTATGTGACCAAGAGTATGTGACCAAGAATATGTGACCAAGAGTATGTGACCAAGAATATGTGACCAAGAGTATATGACCAAGAGTATGTGACCAAGAGTATGTGACCAAGAGTATGTGACCAAGAGTATATGACCAAGAATATTGAGAAATGGCATTACCAGTATGTAAGTTTAAAGAGTTTGTAGCTAAGTTTAAACAGTAACTTAGAAAGACAACTCATCGCCTGCACAGCCGCCCCTGCAGACGAGGTCTTGAGAAGCTGTCGAAGTCATCTCTCAACGGGCTGTAAAGAGTTATAATTTGTAAGATTATAAATTACCCCTAGGGGGTGTTATGTCAGCATATTTCATTCACTGATGGCTGACAAATTACGTACTTGTTTGGACTCAAAAGTCCACACCTTACTGCCGACTATAGGTTGATTACAAACTCCTTGCGACTCAAGAACTGCGCAGTCCCCCGTACTACAAGAAATTCGTAACATACCTTGCTCTTGTAGCGTGAGCTATGGTGTTCTTCACACATTCGACAGGTATCGGTGACTTGATAGAAGCTGAAGTGTCCTTGGATGTCCACGTCTTCCATAGTCTAGGAATACGCACACTGGTACACTATGTTCCACAAGATTTGTCTTTATTGTTCACAATCTTATCACTAAAGAAGCTGATCACACTTCTCTTAAGTGTTTATTGTGTTTTATGAGACACTTTGTTCACACTAACGCACAGATCGTTCTTTGTTGGTTATCCTGGCATCAGTGTCACTCTCAGTAGAGTCAAAAGTAATCTGACGATGCCACAGCGCTCCATGCCGTCACTGCCCCCAGCACAAAAAAAAAAGCTGACCTAGTACTTTTTGCTTCCTTGCCACTTCTTCGATGAAGCAAAGCAGAATGTTTAAATCTTGCTGTCTTAAGCATAGACAACAATGTCCACTATCTTTACCATGGTAATAAAGTGGGAGCAGGATTTTCCTTAATTGTCCTGCTAAAGTAAGAGATGTACTGTCTCTTATTAAATACACTCTGCAACACTGGACTGCAAGGAGCAAGGTTCGTCAGGTCAGGACAAATGTTTTGACCACGTCGCATACTCGTACGGCATCTGTGATCAATTACTCACTGTAGCAGTAAACAAGACGCTTGCCCCTTCTGAGAGGGCTGGGCCCCTCAGGGCTGAAAGGGGCTGAAGGGGCTGAAGGGGGCTGATACCCCCCTCCTGGAGAAAATTTCTCCACACTGGGGGGCGGCGGAGGTTCGCTGCAGGTGAACTATTCATCACTTAATATTAATTTAATTTTCTCATCCCGCCACCACTGCTGCTTGTTTTTTCTGAACAGCTTTAGTCTGTGTGGTTTCTGGAGAATCACTAATTTTGTTTTCAACATTGTGTAATTCTAAAGGCACTAGTTTTATTTATTGTCCGCTTATTCACGACACCTTTGCTCAAACCATCAACTGTCCTGATCATTCCATTTGCATCAGGATATATGGTCACAATTTTTCCAAGTGGCCATTGGGACCTTGGACAATCATTGTCGATAATCA
>NW_027202033.1:0-4797 GCF_038502225.1 Cherax quadricarinatus
AACGAATGATCTATTTATTAATTTTTAACACATTTCATGCACAAAATGACGCAGGCTGTGAAAGTAGCCCATCTGGCCGAGTTTACATCAGCATCATCTAAGATAAGCAATGCTGGGTTTGGTTGGTAGTTGGATGGGTGACCCCTGGGAACCCCAAATGTTGTTGGCATAAATGTACTATGACACATTGAATTTCTTGTGTTATCCTGGGGTAGCTAACCTTCCGGGGCTAAAAATACGAACACTATCTAATCTTTCTCATCTTACATCAGCTGGTGATGCTGACAACCTTCCAGTGATACATATCCAACCAGAGCCGGAAGGTAATATATTAATTATAATGTATATTTTTACAAGTACATTATGCAACTTATACAGACCATAGCTGACATCACTGTCATACTACATGGAAAGTCCCTTATTATGCAAAGCATTTCCAACAACTTAGGTTAATTTTACCCCAGGATACCACCCACATCAGTTCACTAACACCCAGTACCTACCTACTGCTAGGTGAACAGTCAGAGCAGGTGTAAGGTGACAAGCACCCAGGTACCTACTTACTGCTAGATGAACAGAGACAGGAGGCGTCTAAAGGAAACAAGCCCAATACTTTCACCTGTACCGGGGACTGAACCACAGATCTCAGTGTGTGAGATGAGTGCGCTACCAACCGAACTAGTGACAACCAAGAATCTGCTGATTATGATGGATGCAACATAGACATGTGGGTTCTCCTGCATGATAGAATAATGATAGGTGGGCTGACTGATGTCAGTCTCCCTCAGTCTCAAGTCAACAACGTTCAGTTGAAGTTCTTTTTCGTATTATTGTTCACAAACTGCTAAATGACAGCCCAAGACTGTTGTAATCCACTTCCTTCTTGAAGGTACATCAACACTAGGACCATCACCTTTGTATTCAGTAATTTACACTCTCCTCGCCTAATGAGTGGCTCCAGGGAGTGGACTTTCAGCTCCTGGCCCCACCTGGTTGGCTGCTACTGGGGTCACTCCTGGCCTTGTGAGGCTCATCATAACTATTCTTAAAGCTGCGTATGTACCCAACCTCTAACATTTCGTCAGGTGATTTTTTTCATTACTAACGCAGCAACTACAATTTTATTAATAATAATATTAATATTATTATTATAGTTATTATGTATTATTATTATAAGCAGTATTAGTTGTGGCAGTACCTTGGAATAGCGTTTGTGGATGGTCTCCCTCATTCTCTCCCTCTCTCCAACAGATGTGGTCACTGGTGGTGGTGGCGATGGTCGTCGTAGTGGTCACACTGGGTCCGACTGGCGTCCGTGGACGGTCCGTGGAAGGGTCGGTGAGGCTGGAACGACTGCTGTCGGCCGGGTCATCTTCAGCACCTATGGGTTTCCTCTCACAAGATCACAGCCTCAACAAGAGACAAGTGTTCGACCAAGCTTGCAAAGGCGTCTATGACCGAGCACTCTTCAAGAAGCTTGACCGAGTTTGTGATGATTGTTACAACCTCTATCGTAAACCTTACGTTGCTGCCTCCTGCAGGTGAGCTGCCTACCACACCAGGTATTACGCTAGCTACACCTTCAGCTGCTCTGCTGAATGCAGTACTAGGTATCCCATCCTTAGTGTTCCATAAACTATACGTTGCTTTCCCTTGAAGGTGAGATGCCTACCACACCAGGTACACCTTCCGGTACTCTGCTAGAACTAGGTATCCCATCCTTAGTATCCCAAATAATCCCTCCATGCAACACAGACCATACAATGTTGCTGCTTCTCGCAGGATAGCTGCTTACCACACCAGGTACCACGCTAGGTACACCTTCCAGTACTCTGCTAGATGTAGGACTAGGTATCCCTTCCTTAGTATCCCCAGGAATCCCTCCTTGTAACACACCATACGTTGCTATCCCCTGTCGGGGAACTGCCTTCCAAGACAAGAACCACGCAAAGTGCACCACCAACCACCTTACTGTGTACCCCTCTACATACACCAAGTCTTCTACCAAGGTACCCCAGTTCGATCCACTCTTTCCCTGTCTGAATCTCTTGCCACAGTTCGATCCTTCACTTTCAAGAATCGATTTTTTTGGTTAACCAATTTTTTTGTTTTTTGTAATATTTTAGTTTAGTTTAATTTATGTTTTATTCCTAAAATTAATTATTATTATTATTATTAAAGATTCGCCGGTATTCTCCCGGCCCGGGCCTTTTCCAAGTGGTGGCCCGGCCTTGGCTCCCTCTTTAGGGAGTGTCTGAGACCGAAGTCTCCCATGGGAGGAGGCACAAGTACCTCCTCATCTTTGGGACCAACTGTCCCTAGGCCTAGTCACAAGCTAGGCCTCTCTGGTCTGCCATCCCCGCCCCAAGGGGGCTAATGGGAATAACAGTCTTATGAGCTAAAGGCTCGGACTCAGGCACCTACCCTACCCTAGAAGGGTTAGGCATGGTGTCGATCCTAAAATTAATTTAATTTGTAAAAGAGTATTTAATTATTTATTGTATTTTTACTGTTACATTATTTGAGTTACATAATGATTTTAATTTTTTTATATAATTTAATTTTTTTTTTTAATATGGAGAAATGTTGTGTTTCAATACTAATTTCTCTTATTTATTAATTTTAATTAAACTTAAAATTTGGGTTTCATATAAGTATTATCAATTGTTTGATAATAATTTTAATTTATCACCAGTTGTTCCTTTATTTCCCACTTTTAATAAGTTCTTCCTCCCCCTCGCTCGTTTTCTTGGCAACATAACAGGGATAACTGCTTCAGTGGTAAGGCATTCCCAGTGTGTGTGAGGGAACTGGGCCTGGACCTGGGGATGTACATCGACATTAGGGACATGATCAAAGGCTAGACCCTGGCCCTTCAGCAGGCACTCAGGAGCATCCTACAAGTGCCACACCTCCTGGAGGAACGCAACTATAACCAAAGGGATTATTTTGGTAAACTCGTATGATATCTTTCGTATATTGATCTAACAAGGTAGTACTCGTAAATGGACACACATGCAAGTAAACTTTATTGTGGCAACGTTTCGCTCTCCAGGAGCTTTGTCGTTACAAACATTACGAGGACACAGGTGTGTATATAAGTACCACATGAGGTGAAAGATGGGCAGTAGTTGCATCTATGTCCATTTATCTTAAATTTTGTCGGTAATTCTGACAAGGTATTCATTTTCAATTGTATATTACTACTCTTCTACAATTCTAAATTATTTACTACAATTATTTACTACAATTCTAAATTATTTACTACAATTCTAAATTATTTACTACAATTCTAAATTATTTACTACAATTCTAAATTATTTACTACAATTCTAAATTATTTACTACAATTCTAAATTATTTACTACAATTCTAAATTATTTACTACAATTCTAAATTATTTACGGAATTAAGTCATACAATTATAATTTGCATACTAAGTTTAGTTTTCTAATATCAGTTATTTTGTTTTTGGAGATTTAGTTTATTTATAAAAAAATTTGAGTATTTTACTGCCACTGTTAGTGGCACTTAATATTCACTTGGCATTAAGGGTCTTAGTGTATAATGGTCAAGGACCCCAATGGAAATAAGACTGTCTGAATTTTTTTTTTTATTACTCTAGGTAATTTACACATATATTACTATGTACGATAATGTGTGCAACTGTATTTATGTGTACCTGTACCAAAATACACTACTATGGCTCTTAGTCCATGGCGTTTCACCTTCATGTACTAATTAATAATCATCTTCCACAGGGGAAACTGCTACAGTAACATGGTGTTCCGTCAATGTCTGGATGACCTGCTCCTTGTAGACGTTGTCGACGAGTACATCTCCGGCGTCCAAACTGTCGGCAAATAAGTCGATGTGTCTACCATAACTACCCATGCCTCATCTTACCATCTCCTCCACAACACAAGCCACTTCCTGCCACAAATACTACTAACACCACCATCTGGTACACCTCGCCCGCCACAGCTACCAAACTCCCCCATGATAATAATCAACTGTTGATCTGACCGAGTCTGTGTGACTGTGAACTTAAGACATTTTTGACCACTTGAGGAAGCTGTTGGATGACTGTACACTTTCTTAATATCTTGATAACTAATAGCGAATTTCCGGACTCCCTGGGCAAGTTGAAGCCGTCAGGAAACATGCTAGTGCGTTATTTTGTTGATACTGCAATTTAAAGACGGTATCACAAGTGTAGGGAAGCCAGTGAGGGTTGAGACACAATCTCGGAACCTAAAAACGTCCAGGAACTCCTAAATGTTCCTCCAGGATTGAAGAATTAGACACATGTACAGCATTAGATGTTACACATGCGTCGAATTCTTCAAATTGTGTTGAATACCATATATGCACATCCTCCAGAATTACCAGAGGAACAGTCGGAGCGCTAGTGCTTCTCCCTAGTGGGCCTGGAGAGCAATAGTCCAATAAACTGCTTGAATTACCACAGAATAATTATCGAAGGAAACCACCCACCCGGAGCTACTATCACATGGACTTGGAGTCACCATCACCTGAGAAGTCACTATCAGTTGACAGTGTGTCCTACCCTCTTCCTAGTCAATGGCAGCTGTTGTCGTTCCGTTATTGATGGACTCGTATATACAGATAAATATTTATATATTGATATATATGACTACCTTCAGGTATATCATTATTATTCGCTCATTTGAGCAACAGTCATTGTGAGTGTCTCAATCACTATAATTTCTAGTTATAATATTACTGAAGAAAAGATTATAGCTATAGACGCGAGTTGAGGAGTCTCACTGGAGG
>NW_027202035.1:0-4779 GCF_038502225.1 Cherax quadricarinatus
TGCTCTTCCAAACATTTCACAATAATTCAGCGGTTGAGGCAGTGATAGAGGCAGTGGGTGAGGCAGTGGTATTTACTAACATATACGTATGTTATGAATAATAATAGTACATGTTAATATTAATAACATTTATAATAATAATAATAAATGTTATTCATAATGTACTATTATTATTTATAACATATATGTTAGTAAATATCACTGCCTCTATCGCTGCCTCTATCACTGCCTCTACCACTGCCTCTACCACTGCCTCTACCACTGCCTCTACCACTGCCTCTACCACTGCCTCTACCACTACCTCTACCACTGCCTCTACCACTACCTCTACCACTGCCTCTACCACTACCTCTACCACTGCCTCTACCACTGCCTCTACCACTACCTCTACCACTGCCTCTACCACTGCCTCTACCACTACCTCTACCACTGCCTCTACCACTGCCTCTACCACTGCCTCTACCACTGCCTCTACCACTGCCTCTACCACTGCCTCTACCACTGCCTCTACCACTGCCTCTACCACTGCCTCTATCACTGCCTCTATCACCTCTACCACTCCAGTCACACTCAATCTACAAGCACCAAACAATGAATTATTGTGAAATGTTTGGAAGAGCAGGGAGACTAATGCTCACTCCAGCGTAAACAAAGCCACACTGACGATGTGTCAAACCACTCACTCGTATTTTTGTACAATTTCCTTCTTCAATTATATCGTATTATTATTATTATTATTATTATTATTATTATTATTACAGTGGACCCCCGCATAACGACCACCTCCGAATGCGACCAATTATGTAAGTGTATTTATGTAAGCGCGTTTGTACGTGTATGTTTGGGGGTCTGAAATGGACTAATCTACTTCACAATATTCCTTATGGGAACAAATTCGGTCAGTACTGGCACCTGAACATACTTCTGGAGTGAAAAAATATCGTTAACCGGGGGTCCACTGTATTATTATTATTATTATTATTATTATTATTATTATTATTATTATTACTATTGTTATTATTAGCAGTAGCAGAAATGTTTGATTCTTTGCTGTGTTCAAGAGTAAACACAATACTGTAGTTTAATAGCAAATAATGAACAAACAAAACACTCGCCACACTGAGTGGTGGGAGGGCTGGCTGCCAGTTGCGGGGGTCGGAGGGAGGGTAGTAGGGACTCGCAGGTGGCGGGAAACTTGAATATGATTTGGCGGCTGGGAATTTGGTGGCTGGGAATTTGGCGGTTGGGAATTCGCGAATGTGTGAAGCCCGCGAAAGCTGAAAACGTGAATGGTGAGGGAGACCTGTATAGAGAATAATTAGTTTTACATAAAGAAAACAATGAGAAATATATATAAATGACTAATGAAATGGATAAATGAACATTTAACATCACTTTTACCTTTATTGAAAAGACTTGTTGGTATATGGAAGATGGCAAAGAGGAAGGAGGAGAGGTTATTGTTTGGAAGGGGAATCCCCCTCCATAAGGACTTCAGGTATCAAGACCCTATCTGGGGTTACTTCCCTTCTTTGTCTTTTACTGGCACTAGAACCAGCTTGAGTCACTGGACCCCTGTCGCACAAAAAATCTGTTCTGAGAGGTCTGTTTCTTGCATCTCTTTAAGATTTGCCAAAAATGGGGCAAAGCATTGTCATTGAACATGTTGCAGACACGACTTGCAACAGCTTTGTTAGGGTGATATTTCTCCACAAAACTTTGCAACTCATTCCACTTTGCACACGTCCTTTGCAAGATCCGCATGCAAACTGCTTTTATTTTCGCCTTTTAAATTATCACCTCCACAACATACACCTGAGGTCGCAAAAATGTCCCCCTTCGATACCTACAACTGTCTTATCCACAAGTTGCTCTAGACCTATTAATTACAAATTAAAGATGCAGCAACAAGAATTCTGATAAATATATAAGTTTGTGGACTGTATATTAAAATTAATAAAGGATTATATATATACACATTTACATAACAGAAGGAGAATATCTTAAAATCACTCACCAATTTGACTGGAGATTAAGTTGTATCATATGTAACTCCTGTCTAAAATTTATGAAGAAACTGGCCAGAATCTAAAATAAAATAAAACACTTAGCTGGAGTAATATGCTGTTTCAGTCTAATTAGAGTCTAGCCCTTTCGCCTGATATCTCAAGTTATGCAGGAATGCACATACAACAATTTCGCCTCCTATTTGAGAGGTGTCAGCCCAATTGTACCTCTAGAGCACGAAAAATTCTTCCCATTATTCACTAACGTTTGTGTCCAATTCAAACAACAATGGCCCATCTCCTCTGCACAGGCGCAGAAATTTCCCATTTTTTATGACAAATTTTATTAAATACAATGTATTACACTAATTTACATAAAAAATACACTGTATTTTTTCCAGAAAATACATTATTTTCCACAATTCTTCACTGCATGTTCTCCAATGAGTCTATATCCATCATTTAGGAAGGAGACCAAAACTGGGCAGCATAATCTAAATGAGGCCTCACTAGTGATGTATAGAACTGTAAAATAACTTTTGGACTTCTGTTACTTATACTTCTTGAGATAAATCCAAGTAATCTGTTAGCCTTGTTGCACACACTAAGGCACTGCTGTCTTGGCTTTAGATTTCTGCTTACCAAGACTCCCAAGTCTTTTTCACATTCTATATGATCAAGCTCTACTTCACCTAGTTTATAGCTTTGAGGGTTATTTTCATTACCATGGACTAGTACCTCACACTTATCCACATTGAATTTCATCTGCCATTTTACAATTCCTCCTGGAGTTCACTGCTATTCTCCTCAGAATGAATCACATGGCCTATGTATCATCAACAAATTTGCTCGTCACTCGTAATCCCTTCATTAGTCATTAATGTAAATTATGAACAAGAGAGGGCCTAAAACTGATCCTTGTGGAAAGACACTATTGACTGATCCCCATTCAGATTTCAATTCATTAACGGAAACTCTCTGCTTTCTATTGGTAAGCCGTTGAAGATTGAGACACTTATGCAACATACGGGAATCTTTATTCAGGAAACGTTTCGCCACACAGTGGCTTCATCAGTCCAATACAAAGTAGAAAGGCGTAAGGAGAGGAGGAGTTTGAGGTAATCAGTCCCTCAGCCTGGAGTCGATGTGTTCAGTCCATCAATCTTGTAGAATGTACAGCATAGGGCCGTAGACGTGGCTTATATACTGTAGTGAGGTGAGGTGAAGCAGGTGGAGGCGGGGTCATAGTGGTACCATCCACTAGTCGAAGTAGGTCTTCGTCCAAAGGTTGGACAAGTGTTGAAGAATTCTTTGTAACAAGATCCCATGATGCTGCAGTGTCTGACAGTTGTGATGAATGGTTTGAAAAACCGACAAGTTGAAGATTGAGACACTTATGCAACATATGGGAATCTTTATTCAGGAAACGTTTCGCCACACAGTGGCTTCATCAGTCCAATACAAAGTAGAAAGGCGTAAGGAGAGGAGGAGTTTGAGGTAATCAGTCCCTCAGCCTGGAGTCGATGTGTTCAGTCCATCAATCTTGTAGAATGTACAGCATAGGGCCGTAGATGTGGCTTATATACTGTAGTCCCGGTCTGTGACCAGGACTCCTGGTGGATCAGAGCCTGATCAACCAGGCTGTTGCTGCTGGCTGCACGCAAACCAACGTACGAGCCACAGCCCGGCTGATCAGGAACTGACTTTAGGTGCTTGTCCAGTGCCAGCTTGAAGACTGCCAGGGGTCTGTTGGTAATCCCCCTTATGTGTGCTGGGAGGCAGTTGAACAGTCTCGGGCCCCTGACACTTATTGTATGGTCTCTTAACGTGCTAGTGACACCCGTGCTTTTCATTGGGGGGATGGTGCATCGTCTGCCAAGTCTTTTGCTTTCGTAGTGAGTGATTTTCGTGTGCAAGTTCGGCACTAGTCCCTCTAGGATTTTCCAGCAACAAACAACAAAATACCTTTGATGTCACAGAATTATGAAACAGGTAAAAGGGGGCTTGGCCTATACATTGCAGGCAGTCACTTGTTTGCACATGAACGCCAATGCCTCAAATGACGTAAGTGGAAAGCTTTTAGCAGTAAAGCGGTACGAGAATCCAAAACCTAAGTCATTGCGGCAGTCCCTACAAGCCTCCGGACGCAACATCCAGCAATTCCAGGAACAGCTGCCAGCTTCGAACCACCTGTCTGGAAAATCGCTTCCAGCTCCTCCACCCAAACATTCTTGCTTAAATGGGGGATTTCCAACTTCAAGGCACCTTCCAAAATGGAGGGAATATAGCAAAATAATTATTGCTTGCAGTAATAACAACCAGGAGGCAGAAAATCTGAATGACTCACACTCACACGAGCTTTTATCTCTTGCAAAGAAAAATTCAATTTAAAACCGTTAGTTAACAGAATAGAGCCTGGAACTAGTTGGACAATACATTCAGAACCTCCATCTTCACTGGAACAAGCTGATGATCTGATAAGATGTCACCATATCGAAACAATATCACATCCAGATCACAACATAATTGAGGCTTCCAGACATGGCATGGTAGACCCCAGACAAAGAGACAGTCACGAGGGCAATTCACCATTCAACTTCAATCAACAAAAACACAGCAGGATCCAAGTAAACCAAGTCCTAACCCGATATAAGCTGGGAAGATATACTCAAGCAACACAGACCCAAACTTCATACCTAGAACAGATTAACCTCGGTGGCACCCGATGCATGCACAAAGGCTTGGTATTCCTCTAAGAAAAAGGAGGAGTAGA
>NW_027202036.1:0-4746 GCF_038502225.1 Cherax quadricarinatus
TTCATATTGGAGTTCATAGTGTTCATGTTGGTGTTCATAGTGTTCATATTTGTGTTCATAGTGTTCATGTTCGTGTTCATAGTGTTCATATTGGTGTTCATAGCCTTCATGCTATAGTTCATAGTGTTCATATTTGTGTTCATAGTGTTCATGCTGAAGTTCATAGTGTTCATATTGGTGTTCATAGTGTTCATATTTGTGTTCATAGTGTTCATATTGGAGTTCATAGTGTTCATACTGGAGTTTAGAGTGTTCATATTGGTGTTCATAGTATTCATATTGGTATTCGTAGTGTTTATATTGGTGCTCATAGTGTTCATATTGGTGTTCATAATGTTCATATTGCTGTTCATAGTGTTTAAATTGGTGCTCATAGTGTTCATATTGGTGTTCATAGTGTTCATATTGGTGTTCTTAGTGTTCAAATTGGTGTTCATAGTCTTCATGCTGGAGTTCATAGTTTTCATATTGGTGTTCATAGTGTTCATTATGATGTTCATAGTGTTCATGTTGGTGTTCATAGTGTTCATATTGCTGTTCATGGTCTTCATGCTGGAGTTCATAGTGTTCATATTGGTGTTCATAGTGTTCATATTAGTGTTCATAGTCTTCATATTGGAGTTTATAGTGTTCATATTGGTGCTCTTAGTGTTCATATTGGTGTTCATAGTGTTTATATTGGTGTTTATAGTCTTCATACTGAAGTTCATAGTATTCATATTGGAGTTCGTAGTGCTCATGTTGGTGTTCATAGTGTTCATATTGGCTTTTATAGTGTTCATATTGGTGTTCATAGTGTTCATATTGGTGTTAATAGTGTTCACGTTGGAGTTCATAGTGTTCATATTGGTGTTCATAGTGCTCATATTGGTGTTCATAGTGTTCTTATTGGCGTACATAGTGTTCATATTGGTGTTCAAAGCGTTCTTATTGGTGTTCAGAATGTTCATATTGGTGTTTATAGTGATCATATTGGTGTTCATAGTGTTCATGTTGGTGTTCATAGTGTTCATATTGCTGTTCATATGGTTCACATTGGTGTTCGTAGTGTTCATATTGGTGTTCATAGTGTTCATATTGGTGTTCATAGCGTTTATATTGGTGTTCTTAGTGTTCATGTTGGTGTTCATTTTGTTCACATTGGTTTTCATAGTGTTCATATTGGTGTTCATAGTGTTCATATTGGTGTTCATTGTGTTCATATTGCTGTTCATAGTGTTCATATTGGTGTTCATAGTGTTCAGATAGGTGTTCATAGTGTTCATATTGGTGTTCATAGTGTTCATATTGGTGCTCATAGTGTTCATATTGCTGTTCATAGTGTTCATATTGGTGTTCATAGTGTTCACATTGGCGTTCATAGTGTTCATATTGGTGTTTATAGTGTTCATATTGGTTTTCATAGTGTTCATATTGGTGTTCATAGTGTTCACATTGGTGTTCATAGTGTTCACATTGGTGTTCATAGTGTTCATATTGGTGTTGATAGTGTTCATATTGGTGTTCATAGTGTTCATATTGGTGTTCGTAGTGTTCATATTGGTGTTCACAGTGTTCATATTAGTGTTCACAGTGTTCATATTGGTGTTCATAGTGTTCATATTGGTGTTCATAGTGTTCATATTGGTGTTCATAGTGTTCATATTGGTGTTCACAGTGTTCATATTGGCGTTCATAGTGTTCATATTGGTGTTCACAGTGTTCATATTGGTGTTCATAGTGTTCATATTGGTGCTCACAGTGTTCATATTGGTGTTCATAGTGTTCATATTGGTGTTCACAGTGTTCATAATGGTGTTCATAGTGTTCATATTGGTGTTCACAGTGTTCATATTGGTGTTCATAGTGTTCATATTGGTGTTCATAGTGTTCATATTGGTGTTCACAGTGTTCATATTGGTGTTCGTAGTGTTCATATTGGTGTTCACAGTGTTCATATTGGTGTTCATAGTGTTCATATTGGTGTTCATAGTGTTCATATTGGTGTTCACAGTGTTCATATTGGTGTTCACAGTTTTCGTATTGGTGTTCACAGTGTTCATATTGGTGTTCATGGTGTTCATATTTGTGCTCACAGTGTTCATATTGGTGTCCATAGTGTTCATATTGGTGTTCATAGTGTTCATATTGGTGTTCATAGTGTTCATATTGGTGTTCATAGTGTTCATAGTGTTCATATTGCTGTTCATAGTGTTCATATTGGTGTTCATAGTGTTCACATTGGTGTTCATAGTGTTCATATTGGTGTTCATAGTGTTCATATTGGTGTTCATAGTGTTCATATTGGTGTTCATAGTGTTCATATTTGTGTTCATAGTGTTCATATTGGTGTTCACAGTGTTCATATTGGTGTTCATAGTGTTCATATTGGTGTTCATAGTGTTAATATTGGTGTTCATAGTGTTCATATTGGTGTTCATAGTGTTTATATTGGTGTTCATAGTGTTCATATTGGTGTTCATAGTGTTCATATTGGTGTTTATAGTGTTCATATTGGTGTTCATAGTGTTCATATTGGTGTTCATAGTGTTCATATTGGTGTTCATAGTGTTCATGTTGGTGTTCATAGTGTTCATATTGGTGTTCATAGTGTTCATATTGGTGTTCATAGTGTTCATATTGGTGTTCATAGTGTTCATGTTGGTGTTCATAGTGTTCATATTAGTGTTCATAGTGTTCATATTGGTGTTCATAGTGTTCATATTGGTGTTCATAGTGTTCATATTGGTGTTCATAGTGTTCATATTGGTGTTCATAGTGTTCATATTGGTGTTCATAGTGTTCATATTGGTGTTCATAGTGTTCATATTGGTGTTCATAGTGTTCATATTGGTGTTCATAGTGTTCATATTGGAGTTCATAGTGTTCATATTGGTGTTCATAGTGTTCATACTGGTGTTCATAGTGTTCATATTGGTGTTCATAGTGTTCATATTGGTGTTCATAGTGTTCATATTGGTGTTCATAGTGTTCATATTGGTGTTCATAGTGTTCATATTGGTGTTCATAGTGTTCATGTTGGTGTTCATAGTGTTCATATTGGTGTTCATAGTGTTCATATTGGTGTTCATAGTGTTCATATTGGTGTTCATAGTGTTCATATTGGTGTTCATAGTGTTCATATTGGTGTTCATAGTGTTCATATTGATGTTCATAGTGTTCATATTGGTGATCATAGTGTTCATATTGGTGTTCATAGTGTTCATATTGGTGTTCATAGTGTTCATATTGGTGTTCATAGTGTTCATATTGGTGTTCATAGTGTTCATATTGGTGTTCATAGTGTTCATATTGGTGTTCATAGTGTTCATATTGGTGTTCATAGTGTTCATATTGGTGTTCATAGTGTTCATGTTGGTGTTCATAGTGTTCATATTGGTGTTCATAGTGTTCATATTGGTGTTCATAGTGTTCATATTGGTGTTCATAGTGTTCATATTGGTGTTCATAGTGTTCATATTGGTGTTTATAGTGTTCATATTGGTGTTCATAGTGTTCATATTGGTGTTCACAGTGTTCATATTGGCGTTCATAGTGTTCATATTGGTGTTCACAGTGTTCATATTGGTGTTCATAGTGTTCATATTGGTGCTCATAGTGTTCATATTGGTGTTCATAGTGTTCATATTGGTGTTCACAGTGTTCATAATGGTGTTCATAGTGTTCATATTGGTGTTCACAGTGTTCATATTGGTGTTCATTGTGTTCATATTGGTGTTCATAGTGTTCATATTGGTGTTCACAGTGATCATATTGGTGTTCACAGTGTTCATATTGGTGTTCATAGTGTTCATATTGGTGTTCACAGTGTTCATATTGGTGTTCGTAGTGTTCATATTGGTGTTCACAGTGTTCATATTGGTGTTCATAGTGTTCATATTGGTGTTCACAGTGTTCATATTGGTGTTCACAGTTTTCATATTGGTGTTCACAGTGTTCATATTGGTGTTCATGGTGTTCATATTTGTGCTCACAGTTTTCATATTGGTGTCCATAGTGTTCATATTAGTGTTCATAGTGTTCATATTGGTGTTCATAGTGTTCATATTGGTGTTCATAGTGTTCATAGTGTTCATATTGCTCTTCATAGTGTTCATATTGGTGTTCATAGTGTTCACATTGGTGTTCATAGTGTTCATATTGGTGTTGTGGAGAAATTTTCTCCTGGAGGGGGGTGTCAGCCCCCTTCAGCCCCCTTCAGCCCTTTCAGCCCTGAGGGGCCACTCAGAAGGGGCGAGCGTCTTGTTTACTGCTAGAGTGAGTAATTGATCACAGATGCTATGCCACGTAGTCAAATGACCTCTGCTCCTTGCAGCAGTGTTGCAACGTGTATTTTTATAAGAGACAGTACATCTCTTACTTAGCAGGACAATTAAGGAAAATCCTGCTCCCACTTTATTACCATAGTAAAACTAGTGTACATTGTTGTCTATGATTAAGACAGCAAGAAACAAACATTCTGCTTTGCTTCATCGAGGAGGTGACAAGGATGCAAGGTACTAGGTCAGCGTTTTTTTTTTTGTGCTGGGGGCAGTGATGGCATGGAGTGCTGTAGCGTCTGGCAGACTATCTTTGACTCTATGGAGAGTGACACTGACGCGAGGATACTGATCTGTGCGTTAGTGTGAACAAAGTGTCTCTAACACAAACACTTAATAGAAGTGTGATCAGCTTCTATTGTGATACATTGTGAACAATAAAGACAAATCTTGTGGAACATAGTGTACCAGTGTGCGTTTCCTAGAC
>NW_027202037.1:0-4744 GCF_038502225.1 Cherax quadricarinatus
TCCTCTTGTATTCTTCTCTTCTTCCTCTAAGATAACTTTCTTGTCTTCTTGTATTCTTCTCTTCTTCCTCTAAGATAACTTTCTTGTCTTCATGTATTCTTCTCTTCTTCCTCTAAGATAACTTCCTTGTCTTCTTGCATTCTTCTCTTCTTCCTCTAAGATAACTTTCTTGTCTTCTTGTATTCTTCTCTTCTTCCTCTAAGATAACTTTCTTGTCTTCTTGTATTCTTCTCTTCTTCCTCTAAGATAACTTTCTTGTCTTCTTGCATTCTTCTCTTCTTCCTCCAAGATAACTTTCTTGTCTTCTTGTATTCTTCTCTTCTTCCATTAAGATAACTTTCTTGTCTTCTTGTATTCTTCTCTTCTTCCATTAATATAACTTTCTTGTCTTCTTGTATTCTTCTCTTCTTCCTCTAAGATAACTTTCTTGTCTTCTTGCATTCTTCTCTTCTTCCTCTAAGATAACTTTCTTGTCTTCTTGCATTCTTCTCTTCTTCCTCTAAGATAACTTTCTTGTCTTCTTGCATTCTTCTCGTCTTCCTCTAAGATAACTTTCTTGTCTTCTTGCATTCTTCTCTTCTTCCTCTAAGATAACTTTCTTGTCTTCTTGCATTCTTCTCTTCTTCCTCTAAGATAACTTTCTTGTCTTCTTGTATTCTTCTCTTCTTCCTCTAAGATAACTTTCTTGTCTTCTTGCATTCTTCTCTTCTTCCTCTAAGATAACTTTCTTGTCTTCTTGCATTCTTCTCTTCTTCCTCTAAGATAACTTTCTTGTCTTCTTGCATTCTTCTCTTCTTCCTCTAAGATAACTTTCTTGTCTTCTTGCATTCTTCTCTTCTTCCTCTAAGATAACTTTCTTGTCTTCTTGCATTCTTCTCTTCTTCCTCTAAGATAACTTTCTTGTCTTCTTGCATTCTTCTCTTCTTCCTCTAAGATAACTTTCTTGTCTTCTTGTATTCTTCTCTTCTTCCTCTAAGATAACCTTCTTGTCTTCTCCTCCATTGCTTTATAAGAATGTCTCTGTAGACAAATGGTTCAGAGAACCGACAAGTTGATAAATTAGACACACGTGCAACACATGTGTCTAATTTATCAATTTCTATGTAGTTATCACATTACTTCTCCTCCTCCTCCTAGTCTTCCTTCTCTTCCTCCTCTTCCTCCTCCTCCTCCTCCTCTTCCTTCTCCTTTCTTCAGTACTTTTAGTTCGTATTCGTTTGTCAATTCGTTAATTTACTTCTTAATTTCTTCAGGGGATTTTTTTTCACAGCTTTCTTGAGATGTGTAAACTAGGGTAAACTGTTTCTTGAGATGTGTAAACTAGGGTAAACTGTTTCTTGAGATGTGTAAACTAGGGTAAACTGTTTCTTGAGATGTGTAAACTAGGGTAAACTGTTTATTGAGATGTGTAAACTAGGGTAAACTGTTTCTTGAGATGTGTAAACTAGGGTAAACTGTTTCTTGAGATGTGCAAACTAGGGTAAACTGTTTCTTGAGATGTGTAAACTAGGGTAAACTGTTTCTTGAGATGTGTAAACTAGGGTAAACTGTTTCTTGAGATGTGTAAACTAGGGTAAACTGTTTATTGAGATGTGCAAACTAGAGTAAACTGTTTCTTGAGATGTGTAAACTAGGGTAAACTGTTTCTTGAGATGTGTAAACTAGGGTAAACTGTTTCTTGAGATGTGTAAACTAGGGTAAACTGTTTCTTGAGATGTGTAAACTAGGGTAAACTGTTTCTTGAGATGTGTAAACTAGGGTAAACTGTTTCTTGAGATGTGTAAACTAGGGTAAACTGTTTCTTGAGATGTGCAAACTAGGGTAAACTGTTTCTTGAGATGTGTAAACTAGGGTAAACTGTTTCTTGAGATGTGTAAACTAGGATAAACTGTTTCTTGAGATGTGCAAACTAGGGTAAACTGTTTCTTGAGATGTGCAAACTAGGGTAAACTGTTTCTTGAGATGTGTAAACTAGGGTAAACTGTTTCTTGAGATGTGTAAACTAGGATAAACTGTTTCTTGAGATGTGCAAACTAGGGTAAACTGTTTCTTGAGATGTGCAAACTAGGGTAAACTGTTTCTTGAGATGTGTAAACTAGGGTAAACTGTTTCTTGAGATGTGTAAACTAGGGTAAACTGTTTCTTGAGATGTGTAAACTAGGGTAAACTGTTTCTTGAGATGTGTAAACTAGGGTAAACTGTTTATTGAGATGTGCAAACTAGGGTAAACTGTTTCTTGAGATGTGTAAACTAGGGTAAACTGTTTCTTGAGATGTGTAAACTAGGGTAAACTGTTTCTTGAGATGTGTAAACTAGGGTAAACTGTTTCTTGAGATGTGTAAACTAGGGTAAACTGTTTCTTGAGATGTGTAAACTAGGGTAAACTGTTTCTTGAGATGTGCAAACTAGGGTAAACTGTTTCTTGAGATGTGTAAACTAGGGTAAACTGTTTCTTGAGATGTGTAAACTAGGATAAACTGTTTCTTGAGATGTGCAAACTAGGGTAAACTGTTTCTTGAGATGTGCAAACTAGGGTAAACTGTTTCTTGAGATGTGTAAACTAGGGTAAACTGTTTCTTGAGATGTGTAAACTAGGATAAACTGTTTCTTGAGATGTGCAAACTAGGGTAAACTGTTTCTTGAGATGTGCAAACTAGGGTAAACTGTTTCTTGAGATGTGTAAACTAGGGTAAACTGTTTCTTGAGATGTGTAAACTAGGGTAAACTGTTTCTTGAGATGTGAAAACTAGGATAAACTGTTTCTTGAGATGTGCAAACTAGGGTAAACTGTTTCTTGAGATGTGTAAACTAGGGTAAACTGTTTCTTGAGATGTGTAAACTAGGGTAAACTGTTTCTTGAGATGTGTAAACTAGGGTAAACTGTTTCTTGAGATGTGTAAACTAGGGTAAACTGTTTCTTGAGATGTGCAAACTAGGGTAAACTGTTTCTTGAGATGTGTAAACTAGGGTAAACTGTTTCTTGAGATGTGTAAACTAGGATAAACTGTTTCTTGAGATGTGCAAACTAGGGTAAACTGTTTCTTGAGATGTGCAAACTAGGGTAAACTGTTTCTTGAGATGTGTAAACTAGGATAAACTGTTTCTTGAGATGTGTAAACTAGGGTAAACTGTTTCTTGAGATGTGTAAACTAGGGTAAACTCACTCACCTGGTTAACTGTAGAAGCAGCAGCAGTAGTAGGGCTGTCAAGGCCACCAGCCTCCTGCAGGTGCCACGCACCATGCTGCCCAACACCTGTAACACCACAACACGTGTCACACATACTCTTAGATAACACCTGTTATAGTTACTTCTAGATAACACCTGTTACTATTACTCTTAAATAACACCTGTCACACATACTCTTAGATAACACCTGTTATGGTTACTTCTAGATAACACCTGTTACAATTACTCTTAAATAACACCTGTCACACATACTCTTAGATAACACCTGTTATGGTTACTTCTAGATAACACCTGTTACAATTACCCTTAAATAACACCTGTCACACATACTCTTAGATAACACCTGTTATAGTTACTTCTAGATAACACCTGTTACAATTACCCTTAAATAACACCTGTCACACATACTCTTAGATAACACCTGTTACAGTTACTTCTAGATAACACCTGTTACAATTACCCTTAAATAACACCTGTCACACATACTCTTAGATAACACCTGTTACAGTTACTTCTAGATAACACCTGTTACAATTACTCTTAAATAACACCTGTCACACATACTCTTAGATGGCACATGTTGCAGTTACTTCTAGATAACACCTGTTATATATATATATATATATATATATATATATATATATATATATATATATATATATATGTATATATATATTAGACTGTTGCTGTTGGTACTGGTGTTAGTCAGGTTGTCTTTAACTGATTTTGGATTACATATATGTTGAGATTTGGGCCATGTTGGTGGCAATCCATCCTCTCCTTCCTATATGTCTCCCTCCCTTCCTCCCTTCCTCCCTGCCTCCCTTCCTCCCTGCCTGCCTCCCTCCCTGCCTCCCTTCCTCCCTGCTTGCCTCCCTCCCTTCCTCCATCACCAGCTTCACTCTGGCTCATTATAGCTCATAACTAGGAAATTAATAGCTAATGGCCCAACCTGTTTGAGAGAGAGAGGAGGGATAGGGTATGAAGAGGGGAGGGAGAGGGAATGGAGAGGGGAGGGAGAAGGGACGGAGAGGGACAGAGGGAAGGCAAAGAGGGAGAAAGTGTGTGTATGTGTGTGTGCGGGGTACAGGTTGAGCCACAGCTCCTTGCCCTGCCTCTGATCCTTATCGTACCTACTCCTAAAACTGCATCGTCTTACATTTCGTTCCTCATTTTGATAACTTTGAGTATCTTGTATGTTGTTGTCATATCTCCTTCCCCTGGTTTTCCTCTCCTCCATGGTTGTCAAGCACAACTTTTTCAGCCTGGGCATTCTCTTCATACCTCAGGTACAAATGATGCCAAAATCTGGCACTGGGTTTGTTCCAAGGGAAGAGGGGAGATGAGGGAAGGTCAGGGAGGTGAGGGGAAAAATGACAGGACGTGAAGGGAGGTAAAAGGAAGAAGGGTTGAGGGGAGAAGAGGTGAGGGGAGGTATAAAGTGAGGGGAGAAGAGGTGAGGGGAGGTATAAAGTGAGGGGAGAAGAGGTGAGGGGAGGTATAAAGTGAGGGGAGAAGAGGTGAGGGGAGGTATAAAGTGAGGGGAGAAGAGGTGA
>NW_027202038.1:0-4712 GCF_038502225.1 Cherax quadricarinatus
CAAAGTTGCCAACAATAACTAACAAAGTTGCTGCACCAGCATTAACTAACAAAGTTGCTGCCAGCATTAACTAACAAAGTTGCTGCCAGCATTAAGCCAACTAACAACAAAGTTGCGCTTAGCAATAAAGCCAACTAACAAAGTTGCCCAGTAATAACTAACAAAGCCAATTGCATAGCATTACAACAAAGTTGCTGCACAGTACTATGAGTTGCTTGCCAACTTAACTAACAAGAGTTGCTAGTAATAACAGCAATCGCCGGCAACTTCAACGAGTTGCTGCCAGCAATAACTCAACAAGTTGCTGCCAGCAATAACTAACCAAGAGTTGCTGCCTAGCAACTAACAAGTTAACTAACAATAAGCTAACAAAGTTGCTGTCAGCAGTATAACAAGTTGCTAATAACAGCTTGAAACTAGAGATACAGTTACGTTGAGGTAGGTAAAGTGTATGTCCTCCTCAAACCATTCCACGGGTGGGGATTGAACTCGTGGCGTGTTAGTCATAAAACTTGAGGCCAGAGCATAAGCCACTAGGCCAGCTGGGCTAGTGACTTATGCTCTGGCCTGGAGTTTTACGACTCACACGCCACGAGTTCAAACCCTGCCCCTGATATGGTTTGTTTGCCATCACGTCACCATGACTCCTTGAGTCCTTCTTAAATCCCTCTCCTCTTTATAACCCTCTCACTCCCATCTTTGTCTGACACATGACTGATTACCTCCATTGTGGGAAAATGCTTCCTACCACTAACCTTTCTTCTCCTTTATCATGGCTTCTACTACCTCTCTTCCACTGCTTTCTATCACCATCCCATAGCCTCTTCATTTCCCGTGTTTTCTGCTTCCTTCCACTGTTATTGGTTTGATATGATTCTTTGTTCCCTCCAGACCCACTTGACGAGGGTGAGATGTTCACCTCAACAGGATCATCAGTATCTGTGATGTTCCTGTTTGTCTCCCAGGTACCTATTTAACTATCAGTGCTTTACAAACCACCAAGGCAGGGTGGCCACCAAGGCAGGGTGGCCACCAAGTCAGGGTGGCCACCAAGTCAGGGTGGCCACCAAGGCAGGGTGGCCACCAAGTCAGGGTGGCCACCAAGGCAGGGTGGCCACCAAGGCAGGGTGGCCACCAAGTCAGGGTGGCCACCAAGGCAGGGTGGCCACCAAGGCAGGGTGGCCACCAAGTCAGGGTGGCCACCAAGGCAGGGTGGCCCGAAAAAGAAAAACTTTCACCATCATTCACTCCATCACTGTCTTGCCAGAAGGGTGCTTTACACTACAGTTTTTAAACTGCAACATTAACACCCCTCCTTCAGAGTGCAGGCACTGTACTTCCCATCTCCAGGACTCAAGTCCGGCCTGCCGGTTTCCCTGAACCCCTTCATAAATGTTACTTTGCTCACACTCCAACAGCACGTCAAGTATTAAAAACCATTTGTCTCCATTCACTCCTATCAAACACGCTCACGCATGCCTGCTGGAGGTCCAAGCCCCTCGCACGCAAAACCTCCTTTATCCCCTCCCTCCAACCTTTCCTAGGCCGACCCCTACCCCGCCTTCCTTCCACTACAGACTGATACACTCTTGAAGTCACTCTGTTTCGCTCCATTCGCTCTACATGTCCGAACCACCTCAACAACCCTTCTTCAGCCCTCTGGACAACAGTTTTGGTAATCCCGCACCTCCTCCTAACTTCCAAACTACGAATTCTCTGCATTATATTCACACCACACATTGCCCTCAGACATGACATCTCCACTGCCTCCAGCCTTCTCCTCGCTGCAACATTCATCACCCATGCTTCACACCCATATAAGAGCGTTGGTAAAACTATACTCTCATACATTCCCCTCTTTGCCTCCAAGGACAAAGTTCTTTGTCTCCACAGACTCCTAAGTGCACCACTCACCCTTTTTCCCTCATCAATTCTATGATTCACCTCATCTTTCATACACCCATCCGCTGACACGTCCACTCCCAAATATCTGAATACATTCACCTCCTCCATACTCTCTCCCTCCAATCTGATATCCAATCTTTCATCACCTAATCTTTTTGTTATCCTCATAACCTTACTCTTTCCTGTATTCACTTTTAATTTTCTTCTTTTGCACACCCTACCAAATTCATCCACCAACCTCTGCAACTTCTCTTCAGAATCTCCCAAGAGCACAGTGTCATCAGCAAAGAGCAGCTGTGACAACTCCCACTTTATGTGTGATTCTTTATCTTTTAACTCCACGCCTCTTGCCAAGACCCTCGCATTTACTTCTCTTACAACCCCATCTATAAATATATTAAACAACCACGGTGACATCACACATCCTTGTCTAAGGCCTACTTTTACTGGGAAATAATTTCCCACTTTCCTACATACTCTAACTTGATCCTCACTATCCTCGTAAAAACTCTTCACTGCTTTCAGTAACCTACCTCCTACACAATACACTTGCAACATCTGCCACATTGCCCCCCTATCCACCCTGTCATACGCCTTTTCCAAATCCACAAATGCCACAAAGACCTCTTTAGCCTTATCTAAATACTGTTCACTTATATGTTTCACTGTAAACACCTGGTCCACACACCCCTTACCTTTCCTAGAGCCTCCTTGTTCATCTGCTATCCTATTCTCCGTCTTACTCTTAAATCTTTCAATAGTAACTCTACCATACACTTTACCAGGTATACTCAACAGACTTATCCCCCTATAATTTTTGCACTCTCTTTTATCCCCTTTGCCTTTATACAAAGGAACTATGCATGCTCTCTGCCAATCCCTAGGTACCTTACCCTCTTCCATACATTTATTAAATAATTGCACCAACCACTCCAAAACTATATCCCCACCTGCTTTTAACATTTCTATCTTTATCCCATCAATCCCGGCTGCCTTACCCCCTTTCATTTTACCTACTGCCTCACGAACTTACCCCACACTCACAACTGGCTCTTCCTCACTCCTAAAAGATGTTATTCCTCCTTGCCCTATACACGAAATCACAGCTTCCCTATCTTCATCAACATTTAACAATTCCTCAAAATATTCCCTCCATCTTCCCAATACCTCTAACTCTCCATTTAATAACTCTCCTCTCCTATTTTTAACTGACAAATCCATTTGTTCTCTAGGCTTTCTTAACTTGTTAATCTCACTCCAAAACTTTTTCTTATTTTCAACAAAATTTGTTGATAACATCTCACCCACTCTCTCATTTGCTCTCTTTTTACATTGCTTCACCACTCTCTTAACTTCTCTCTTTTTCTCCATATACTCTTCCCTCCTTGCATCACTTCTACTTTGTAAAAACTTCTCATATGCTAACTTTTTCTCCCTTACTACTCTCTTTACATCATCATTCCACCAATCGCTCCTCTTCCCTCCTGCACCCACTTTCCTGTAACCACAAACTTCTGCTGAACACTCTAACACTACATTTTTAAACCTACCCCATACCTCTTCGACCCCATTGCCTATGCTCTCATTAGCCCATCTATCCTCCAATAGCTGTTTATATCTTACCCTAACTGCCTCCTCTTTTAGTTTATAAACCTTCACCTCTCTCTTCCCTGATGCTTCTATTCTCCTTGTATCCCATCTACCTTTTACTCTCAGTGTAGCTACAACTAGAAAGTGATCTGATATATCTGTGGCCCCTCTATAAACATGTACATCCTGAAGTCTACTCAACAGTCTTTTATCTACCAATACATAATCCAACAAACTACTGTCATTTCGCCCTACATCATATCGTGTATACTTATTTATCCTCTTTTTCTTAAAATATGTATTACCTATAACTAAACCCCTTTCTATACAAAGTTCAATCAAAGGGCTCCCATTATCATTTACACCTGGCACCCCAAACTTACCTACCACACCCTCTCTAAAAGTTTCTCCTACTTTAGCATTCAAGTCCCCTACCACAATTACTCTCTCACTTGGTTCAAAGGCTCCTATACATTCACTTAACATCTCCCAAAATCTCTCTCTCTCCTCTGCATTCCTCTCTTCTCCAGGTGCATACACGCTTATTATGACCCACTTCTCGCATCCAACCTTTACTTTAATCCACATAATTCTTGAATTTACACATTCATATTCTCTTTTCTCCTTCCATAACTGATCATTTAACATTACTGCTACCCCTTCCTTTGCTCTAACTCTCTCAGATACTCCAGATTTAATCCCATTTATTTCCCCCCACTGAAACTCTCCTACCCCCTTCAGCTTTGTTTCGCTTAGGGCCAGGACATCCAACTTCTTTTCATTCATAACATCAGCAATCATCTGTTTCTTGTCATCCGCACTACATCCACGCACATTTAAGCATCCCAGTTTTATAAAGTTTTTCTTCTTCTCTTTTTTAGTAAATGTATACAGGAGAAGGGGTTACTAGCCCATTGCTCCCGGCATTTTAGTCGCCTCATACGACACGCATGGCTTACGGAGGAAAGATTCTTTTCCACTTCCCCATGGACAATAGAAGAAATAAAGAAGAACAAGAGCTATTTAGAAAAAGGAGAAAAACCTAGATGTATGTATATATATATATATGCATGTGCGTGTCTGTGAAGTGTGACCAAAGTGTAAGTAGGAGTAGCAAGATATCCCTGTTATCTAGCGTGTTTATGAGACAGAAAAAGAAACCAGCAATCCTACCATCATGCAAAACAGTTACAGGTTTTTGTTTCACAGTCATCTGG
>NW_027202039.1:0-4681 GCF_038502225.1 Cherax quadricarinatus
TGTGTCTGGTGATGTATGTTTGTGTCTGGTGGTGTATGTTTGTGTCTGGTGGTGTCTGTGTCTGGTGGTGTATGTTTGTGTCTGGTGGTGTCTGTGTCTGGTGGTGTATGTTTGTGTCTGGTGGTATCTGTGTCTGGTGGTGTATGTTTGTGTCTGGTGGTGTCTGTGTCTGGTGGTGTATGTTTGTGTCTGGTGGTGTCTGTGTCTGGTGGTGTATGTTTGTGTCTGGTGGTGTTTGTGTCTGGTGGTGTATGTTTGTGTCTGGTGGTGTCTGTGTCTGGTGGTGTATGTTTGTGTCTGGTGGTGTCTGTGTCTGGTGATGTATGTTTGTGTCTGGTGGTGTCTGTGTCTGGTGATGTATGTTTGTGTCTGGTGATGTATGTTTGTGTCTGGTGGTGTCTGTGTCTGGTGGTGTATGTTTGTGTCTGGTGATGTATGTTTGTGTCTGGTGGTGTCTGTGTCTGGTGGTGTATGTTTGTGTCTGGTGGTGTATGTTTGTGTCTGGTGGTGTATGTTTGTGTCTGGTGGTGTATGTTTGTGTCTGGTGGTGTATGTTTGTGTCTGGTGGTGTATGTTTGTGTCTGGTGGTGTATGTTTGTGTCTGGTGATGTATGTTTATGTCTGGTGGTGTATGTTTGTGTCTGGTGGTGTATGTTTGTGTCTGGTGGTGTATGTTTGTGTCTGGTGGTGTCTGTGTCTGGTGGTGTATGTTTGTGTCTGGTGGTGGTGTGTCTGGTGGTGTATGTTTGTGTCTGGTGATGTATGTTTATGTCTGGTGGTGTATGTTTGTGTCTGGTGATGTATGTTTGTGTCTGGTGGTGTATGTTTGTGTCTGGTGGTGTATGTTTGTGTCTGGTGGTGTATGTTTGTGTCTGGTGGTGTATGTTTGTGTCTGGTGGTGTATGTTTGTGTGGTGTTCATGTTTGTGTCTGGTGGTGTATGTTTGTGTCTGGTGGTGTATGTTTGTGTCTGGTGGTGTATGTTTGTGTCTGGTGGTGTATGTTTGTGTCTGGTGGTGTATGTTTGTGTCTGGTGGTGTATGTTTGTGTCTGGTGATGTATGTCTGGTGGTGTATGTTTGTGTCTGGTGGTGTATGTTTGTGTCTGGTGATGTATGTTTGTGTCTGGTGGTGTATGTTTGTGTCTGGTGATGTATGTTTGTGTCTGGTGGTGTATGTTTGTGTCTGGTGGTGTATGTTTGTGTCTGGTGGTGTATGTTTGTGTCTGGTGGTGTATGTTTGTGTCTGGTGGTGTATGTTTGTGTCTGGTGGTGTATGTTTGTGTCTGGTGGTGTATGTTTGTGTCTGGTGGTGTATGTTTGTGTCTGGTGGTGTATGTTTGTGTCTGGTGGTGTATGTTTGTGTCTGGTGGTGTATGTTTGTGTCTGGTGGTGTATGTTTGTGTCTGGTGGTGTATGTTTGTGTCTGGTGGTGTATGTTTGTGTCTGGTGGTGTATGTTTGTGTCTGGTGGTGTATGTTTGTGTCTGGTGGTGTATGTTTGTGTCTGGTGGTGTATGTTTGTGTCTGGTGGTGTATGTTTGTGTCTGGTGGTGTATGTTTGTGTCTGGTGGTGTATGTTTGTGTCTGGTGGTGTATGTTTGTGTCTGGTGGTGTATGTTTGTGTCTGGTGGTGTATGTTTGTGTCTGGTGATGGTGTATGTTTGTGTCTGGTGGTGTATTTTTGTGTCTGGTGGTGTATGTTTGTGTCTGGTGGTGTATGTTTGTGTCTGGTGGTGTATGTTTGTGTCTGGTGGTGTATGTTTGTGTCTGGTGGTGTATGTTTGTGTCTGGTGGTGTATGTTTGTGTCTGGTGTGTATGTTTGTGTCTGGTGGTGTATGTTTGTGTCTGGTGTCTGGTGGTGTATATTTGAGTCTGATGGTGTATGTTTGTGTCTGATGGTGTATGTTTGTGTCTGGTGGTGATGTATGTTTGTGTCTGGTGGTGTATGTTTGTGTCTGGTGGTGTATGTTTGTGTCTGTTTGTGTCTGGTGATGTTTGTGTCTGGTGTGATGTATGTTTGTGTCTGGTGGTGTATGTTTGTGTCTGGTGGTGTATGTTTGTGTCTGGTGATGTATGTTTGTGTCTGGTGTGTGTATGTTTGTGTCTGGTGGTGTATGTTTGTGTCTGGTGGTGTATGTTTGTGTCTGGTGGTGTATGTTTGTGTCTGGTGGTGTATGTTTGTGTCTGGTGGTGTATGTTTGTGTCTGGTGGTGTATGTTTGTGTCTGGGTGTATGTTTGTGTCTGGTGGTGTATGTTTGTGTCTGGTGTGTATGTTTGTGTCTGGTGGTGTATGTTTGTGTCTGGTGATGTATGTGTCTGGTGTGTATGTTTGTGTCTGGTGGTGTATGTTTGTGTCTGGTGGTGTATGTTTGTGTCTGGTGGTGTATGTTTGTGTCTGGTGGTGTTTGTGTCTGGTGATGTATGTTTGTGTCTGGTGGTGTATGTTTGTGTCTGGTGGTGTATGTTTGTGTCTGGTGTGTATGTTTGTGTCTGGTGGTGTATGTTTGTGTCTGTGTCTGGGTGTATGTTTGTGTCTGGTGGTGTATGTTTGTGTCTGGTGGTGTATGTTTGTGTCTGGTGGTGTATGTTTGTGTCTGGTGGTGTATGTTTGTGTCTGGTGGTGTATGTTTGTGTCTGGTGGTGTATGTTTGTGTCTGGTGGTGTATGTTTGTGTCTGGTGGTGTATGTTTGTGTCTGGTGGTGTATGTTTGTGTCTGGTGGTGTATGTTTGTGTCTGGTGGTGTATGTTTGTGTCTGGTGGTGTATGTTTGTGTCTGGTGGTGTATGTTTGTGTCTGGTGGTGTATGTTTGTGTCTGGTGGTGTATGTTTGTGTCTGGTGGTGTATGTTTGTGTCTGGTGGTGTATGTTTGTGTCTGGTGGTGTATGTTTGTGTCTGGTGGTGTATGTTTGTGTCTGGTGGTGTATGTTTGTGTTTGTGTGGGTGTATGTTTGTGGTGGTGTATGTTTGTGGTGGTGTATGTTTGTGGTGGTGTATGTTTGTGGTGGTGTATGTTTGTGGTGGTGTATGTTTGTGGTGGTGTATGTTTGTGGTGGTGTATGTTTGTGGTGGTGTATGTTTGTGGTGGTGTATGTTTGTGGTGGTGTATGTTTGTGGTGGTGTATGTTTGTGGTGATGTATGTTTGTGTCTGGTGGTGTATGTTTGTGTCTGGTGGTGTATGTTTGTGTCTGGTGGTGTATGTTTGTGTCTGGTGATGTGTGTTTGTGTCTGGTGGTGTATGTTTGTGTCTGGTGGTGTATGTTTGTGTCTGGTGAAGTATGTATGTGTCTGGTGGTGTATGTTTGTGTCTGGTGCTGTATGTTTGTGTCTCGTGATTTATGTTTGTGTCTGGTGGTGTATGTTTGTGTCTGGTGGTGTATGTTTGTGTCTGGTGGTGTATGTTTGTGTCTGGTGGTGTGTGTTTGTGTCTGGTGGTGTATGTTTGTGTCTGGTGGTGTATGTTTGTGTCTGGTGGTGTGTGTTTGTGTCTGGTGGTGTATGTTTGTGTCTGGTGATGTATGTTTGTGTCTGGTGGTGTATGTTTGTGTCTGGTGATGTATGTTTGTGTCTGGTGGTGTATGTTTGTGTCTGGTGGTGTATGTTTATGTCTGGTGGTGTATGTTTGTGTCTGGTGGTGTATGTTTGTGTCTGTGTCTGGTGATGTATGTTTGTGTCTGGTGGTGTATGTTTGTGTCTGGTGGTGTATGTTTGTGTCTGGTGGTGTATGTTTGTGTCTGGTGGTGTATGTTTGTGTCTGGTGATGTATGTTTGTGTCTGGTGGTGTATGTTTGTGTCTGGTGGTGTATGTTTGTGTCTGGTGATGTATGTTTGTGTCTGGTGGTGTATGTTTGTGTCTGGTGTATGTTTGTGTCTGGTGATGTATGTTTGTGTCTGGTGGTGTATGTTTGTGTCTGGTGATGTATGTTTGTGTCTGGTGGTGTATGTTTGTGTCTGGTGATGTATGTTTGTGTCTGGTGGTGTATGTTTGTGTCTGGTGATGTATGTTTGTGTCTGGTGTATGTTTGTGTCTGGTGGTGTATGTTTGTGTCTGGTGGTGTATGTTTGTGTCTGGTGGTGTATGTTTGTGTCTGGTGGTGTATGTTTGTGTCTGGTGGTGTATGTTTGTGTCTGGTGGTGTATGTTTGTGTCTGGTGGTGTATGTTTGTGTCTGGTGGTGTATGTTTGTGTCTGGTGGTGTATGTTTGTGTCTGGTGGTGTATGTTTGTGTCTGGTGGTGTATGTTTGTGTCTGGTGGTGTATGTTTGTGTCTGGTGTTGTATGTTTGTGTCTGGTGGTGTATGTTTGTGTCTGGTGGTGTATGTTTGTGTCTGGTGATGTATGTTTGTGTCTGGTGGTGTCTGTGTCTGGTGATGTATGTTTGTGTCTGGTGATGTATGTTTGTGTCTGGTGGTGTATGTTTGTGTCTGGTGGTGTATGTTTGTGTCTGGTAGTGTATGTTTGTGGTGGTGTATGTTTGTGGTGGTGTATGTTTGTGGTGGTGTATGTTTGTGGTGGTGTATGTTTGTGTGGGTGTATGTTTGTGGTGGTGTATGTTTGTGGTGGTGTATGTTTGTGTGGGTGTATGTTTGTGGTGGTGTATGTTTGTGGTGGTGTATGTTTGTGGTGGTGTATGTTTGTGGTGGTGTATGTTTGTGTGGGTGTATGTTTGTGGTGGTGTAT
>NW_027202040.1:0-4664 GCF_038502225.1 Cherax quadricarinatus
GAGTGTCCGTGTTCGATCCCCGAGAAGGTTTAAACACTGGGCGTGTTTACTTACACCTGCTGATTCCGGTCCACCTAGCAAGCAAGAAGAGGGTATTAATGGACTGGTGTGGAAAGCATCCTGGGGACAAGATTAAAGCACCACAGTGAAAAGAAGACAGATAGTCCTCTCTGACACATTGACTTCTCATGGGTTATCCTGTATTGCTAACCCTCCCGGTTATAAAAACCCCAATAAAATCTAAATGTGTTCAGTTTGTGATAGCCTGCGCGTCAGACCAACTCACAACCCTGCGTCACATCAATCTCTGCCTTCATCTGTGCTTGAAAACTGTTCAGTTGTAATGTGTAGTTAGGAATCTTTGTCTGCGGGTTTGGTAGTACCTCGCAGACCCTAACATTAAGAGTTTACATGAGCAGATGCTCAAGGTAGCAGTTACACTCCACCTCTCCAGGTAGCAGTCACCCCACACCTCTCCAGGTAGCAGTCACCCCACACCTCTCCAGGTAGCAGTCACCCCACACCTCTCCAGGTAGCAGTCACCCCACACCTCTCCAGGTAGCAGTCACCCCACACCTCTCCAGGTAGCAGTCACCCCACACCTCTCCAGGTAGCAGTCACCCCACACCTCTCCAGGTAGCAGTCACCCCACACCTCTCCAGGTAGCACTCACCCTACACCTCTCCAGGTAGCAGTCACCAAACACCTCTCTGGGTAGCAGTCACTCCACAGCTCTCCAGGTAGCAGTCACCCCACACCTCTCCAGGTAGCAGTCACCCCACACCTCTCCAGGTAGCAGTCACCCCACACCTCTCCAGGTAGCAGTCACCCCACACCTCCCCAGGTAGCAGTCACCCCACACCTCTCCAGGTAGCAGTCACCCCACACCTCTCCAGGTAGCAGTCACCCCACACCTCTCCAGGTAGCAGTCACCCCACACCTCTCCAGGTAGCAGTCACCCCACACCTCTCCAGGTAGCAGTCACCCCACACCTCTCCAGGTAGCAGTCACCCCACACCTCTCCAGGTAGCAGTCACCCCACACCTCTCCAGGTAGCAGTCACCCCACACCTCTCCAGGTAGCAGTCACCCCACACCTCTCCAGGTAGCAGTCACCCCACACCTCTCCAGGAAACAGTCACCCCACACCTCCCCAGGTAGCAGTCACCCCACACCTCTCCAGGTAGCAGTCACCCCACACCTCTCCAGGTAGCAGTCACCCCACACCTCTCCAGGTAGCAGTCACCCCACACCTCTCCAGGTAGCAGTCACCCCACACCTCTCCAGGTAGCAGTCACCCCACACCTCTCCAGGTAGCAGTCACCCCACACCTCTCCAGGTAGCAGTCACCCCACACCTCTCCAGGTAGCAGTCACCCCACACCTCTCCAGGTAGCAGTCACCCCACACCTCTCCAGGTAGCAGTCACCCCACACCTCTCCAGGTAGCAGTCACCCCTAACCTCTCCAGGTAGCAGTCACCCCACACCTCTCCAGGTAGCAGTCACCCCACACCTCTCCAGGTAGCAGTCACCCCACACCTCTCCAGGTAGCAGTCACCCAACACCTCTCCAGGTAGCAGTCACCCCACACCTCTCCAGGTAGCAGTCACCCCACACCTCTCCAGGTAGCAGTCACCCCACACCTCTCCAGGTAGCAGTCACCCCACACCTCTCCAGGTAGCAGTCACCCCACACCTCTCCAGGTAGCAGTCACCCCACACCTCTCCAGGTAGCAGTCACCCCACACCTCTCCAGGTAGCAGTCACCCCACACCTCTCCAGGTAGCAGTCACCCCACACCTCTCCAGGTAGCAGTCACCCCACACCTCTCCAGGTAGCAGTCACCCCACACCTCTCCAGGTAGCAGTCACCCCACACATCCCCAGGTAGCAGTCACCCCACATCTCTCCAGGTAGCAGTCACCCCACACCTCTCCAGGTAGCAGTCACCCAACACCTCTCCAGGTAGCAGTCACCCCACACCTCTCCAGGTAGCAGTCACCCCACACCTCCCCAGGTAGCAGTTACCCCACACCTCTCCAGGTAGCAGTCACCCCACACCTCCCCAGGTAGCAGTCACCCCACACCTCTCCGGGTAGCAGTCACCCCACACCTCTCCGGGTAGCAGTCACCCCACACCTCTCCAGGTAGCAGTCACCCCACACCTCTACAGGTATCAGGCACCCCACACCTCTCCGGGTAGCAGTCACCCCACACCTCTCCAGGTAGCAGTCACCCCACACCTCTCCAGGTAGCAGTCACCCCACACCTCTCCAGGTAGCAGTCACCCCACACCTCTCCAGGTAGCAGTCACCCCACACCTCTCCAGGTAGCAGTCACCCAACACCTCTCCAGGTAGCAGTCACCCCACACCTCTCCGGGTAGCAGTCACCCCACACCTCTCCGGGTAGCAGTCACCCCTAACCTCTAGAGGTAGCAGTCACCCCACACCTCTCCGGGTAGCAGTCACCCCACACCTCTCCGGGTAGCAGTCACCCCTAACCTCTAGAGGAAGCAGTCACCCCACACCTCTCCGGGTAGCAGTCACCCCACACTTATCCGGGTAACAGTCACCCCACACCTCTCCAGGTAGCAGTCACCCCACACCTCTCCGGGTAGCAGTCACCTCACACCTCTCCAGGTAGCAGTCACCCCACACCTCTCCAGGTAGCAGTCACCCCACACCTCTCCGGGTAGCAGTCACCTCACACCTCTACAGGTAACAGTCAACCCACACCTCTCCGGGTAGCAGTCACCCCACACTTCTCAGGGTAGCAGTCACCTCACACCTCTCAGGGTAGCAGTCACCCCACACCTCTCCATGTAACAGTCACCCCACACCTCTCCGGGTAGCAGTCACCCCACACCTCTCTGGATAGCAGTCACCTCACACCTCTACAGGTAGCAGTCACCTCACACCTCTACAGGTAGCAGTCACCCCACATCTCTACAGGTAGCAGTCACCCCACACCTCTCCGGGAAGCAGTCACCCCACACCTCTAAAGGTAGCAGTCACCCCACACCTATACAGGTAGCAGTCACCCCACACCTCTCCAGGTAACAGTCATCCCACACCTCTCCAGGTAAGAGTCACCCCACACCTCTCCAGGTATCAGTCACCCCACACCTCTCCAGGTAAGTCACCCCGCACCTCCCCAGGTAGCAGTCACCCCACACCTCTCCAGGTAACAGTGACCCCACACCTCTCCAGGTAACAGTCACCCCACACCTCTCCAGGTAGCAGTCACACCACACCTCTCCAGACAACAGTTACCCCACACCTCTCCAGGAAACAGTCACCCCACACCTGCCCAGGTAACAGTCACCCCACACCTCTACAGGTACCAGACACCAAACACCTCTCCAGGTATCAATTACCCCACACCTCTCCAGGTAACAGTCACCCCACACCTCTCCAGGTAACAGTCACCCCACACCTCTCCAGGTAGCAGTCACCCCACACCTCTCCAGGTAACAGTCACCCCACACCTCTCCAGGTAACAGTCACCCCACACCTCTCCAGGTAACAGTCACCCCACACCTCTCCAGGTAACAGTCACCCCACACCTCTCCAGGTAACAGTTACCTGTCATCTCTCCAGGTAACAGTCACCCCACACCTCTCCAGGTAACACAGTACCAGTCACAGTACAGTCACAGTATCAGTCACAGCACAGTCACAGCACAGTAACAGTACAGTCACAGTACAGTCACAGTATCAGTCACAGCACAGTCACAGCACAGTAACAGTACAGTCACAGTACAGTCACAGTACAGTCACTGTACAGTCACAGTACAATCACAGTACAGTCACAGTACAGTCACAGTAGTCACAGTACAGTCACAGTAGTCACAGTACAGTCACAGTAGTCACAGTACAGTCACAGTAGTCACAGTACAGTCACAGTAGTCACAGTACAGTCACAGTAGTCACAGTACAGTCACAGTAGTCACAGTACAGTCACAGTAGTCACAGTACAGTCACAGTAGTCACAGTACAGTCACAGTACAGTCACAGTACAGTCACAGTACAGTCACAGTACAGTCACAGTACAGTCACAGTACAGTCACAGTACAGTCACAGTACAATCACAGCACAGCAACAGTACAGTCACAGTACAGTCACAGTACAGTCACAGTACAGTCACAGTACAGTCACAGTACAGTCACAGTACAGTCACAGTACAGTCACAGTACAGTCACAGTACAGTCACAGTAGTCACAGTACAGTCACAGTAGTCACAGTACAGTCACAGTAGTCACAGTACAGTCACAGTAGTCACAGTACAGTCACAGTAGTCACAGTACAGTCACAGTAGTCACAGTACAGTCACAGTAGTCACAGTAGTCACAGTAGTCACAGTAGTCACAGTACAGTCACAGTAGTCACAGTACAGTCACAGTAGTCACAGTACAGTCACAGTAGTCACAGTACAGTCACAGTACAGTCACAGTACAGTCACAGTACAGTCACAGTACAGTCACAGTACAGTCACAGTACAGTCACAGTACAGTCACAGTACAGTCACAGTACAATCACAGCACAGCAACAGTACAGTCACAGTACAGTCACAGTACAGTCACAGTACAGTCACAGTACAGTCACTGTACAGTCACAGTACAGTCACTGTACAGTCACAGTACAGTCACTGTACAGTCACAGTGCAG
>NW_027202041.1:0-4651 GCF_038502225.1 Cherax quadricarinatus
CAGACACAGTGAAATATACTTTTTTTTCGTTAGGTTCAGAATGATTATTGCGAAATTAATGCATGCTGAAATTTTCACCTGCCTTATTTGGCAAGAAAGAGCTTTCTATTTTAAGCCAAAATCGCAAGTTCTACCTATTCGGCACGACATATACATTATATATATATATATATATATATATATATATATATATATATATATATATATATATATATATATATATATATATATATATATATATATATATATATATATATATATATATATATATATATATATATATATATAAACATTGTCTCAAAATCTGAACAATCCTAAACTCTTATGCATATTAAAATCAACCATAGATCTGCTTGATACAGTTTTCAAGGAATTTTGAAAATCAGTTTAGTAGTCGAATTCTCTCACTTGAATAAACAGAACATTAGTCTCTTGTCCAGTTCTAATGTTATATTTATGTTGTAATCTTAGTTCAAAGATTTTCCCAGTATTATAATTTGTTCAAGGAATCTTGTAGATACAGCATTTGTAGGGAAATTTTTAATCAATTTTTTTGACTGTATCAAGATTTTTAAAATCAACTTTGATTTTAAAATACGTAAGTAGCGAAGGTATGTCAGGAAGGTTGTCATAGTAAGAGAAAATCAACATATTCTTGGCTGAATATGACTGGTTGTTCTTTGAAATGTAAAAGGTATTTCTAGCAATTTTAAAGGCTCTGTCAGTTAAGTATTTAGGGAATTTTAGGTCAATAGCTATTTCTTAAATCTAAAATTTTCTTCATCTATGAACTCTAGGCTGCAAATACACGAAAAACATAGATGAGAATACAGAGCAGGTGAGCTTGGCCTTTTCGACAACGCCGTTTTACGTTAAATAGCCAGAGTGAAATTTTTTATGCCACACTCACACACACACACACACACACACACACACACACACACACACACACACACACACACACACACACACACACACACACACATACACACACATACACACACATACACACACACACACACACACTACTCTTTGAGATCTACACTGAAGGTAATCACTGAGGAATTATAGTGCAGAGCCGGCTACTCCTAGCGCCTGCAGTTTTTTCAACAGTTCCTGGCGCCATACTCAGTCGAAAGCACCAGCAATCTTCAGTGCTACTACACAGCTGATCTTAGATTCATCCAGTGATGGTGCCACGTAGTGGAGAGATTTAACATCAGAGTGACCTTTCCTGAAGCCATCTTGACGTTCACAAAGAAGTGAGTGGCAGTCGAAAAGCGCTGTCATCTGCCGTGAGATTATTTCAAGAATTTTCCCAGTAATCGACAGGAGTAACACTGGTCTGTAGTTGCTGATTTCCGCTCAATTACCACTACAATTACATATTTCCATAGAGAAGGCCATTTACGGTGCTGGGCTGAGCTGATATAAGTTAGACGTTCTGCTAGCAGGTCTGCGGATCTATTCGACAATCTTTGGCTCATCTTATCTGGTTCCTACAGCCTTTTCTTGTTCAAACCACTTAAGAAGATGATACACTTTATTTTGACTTGTCACCAATAAACACTTTGATACAGTTTTTTGCTCTGGATGAAGAACTTGCATATTGACAACAAAGTGTTCGGCAAAGACGTCAGCTTTCTGTTGACTGCTAGTATAGATGGTCTCATCCTGCCGATTTATAGGTGGAATAATTTCACCAAGTGAAAAACTCTGATGTTCCTTAGCTAAGGACCACCAGGTTTTGCGAGCACTCTACACAAGTGCAACTAATGTGACATTTTATTGTGGCAACATTTCGCTCTCCAGGAGTTTTATCAAGCCATTGGAGAGCGAAACGTTGCCACAATAAAATGTCACACTAGTTGCACTTGTGTCCTTTTACTTTACATATTTTCGGTAATTCTACCAACTTTATTACAGCACTCTACCTGACGCCAGCTTTGTCTTAGGGTTGATTCTCACCTCTCATCTTTCTTGCTTTCTCTCTCGCTTATCTTTCCACCATTCTTTCCCTTTTCCGCCCAAATAAGATCAGCATGACTGTGCCTTCACACTGTTATTCCTGAGAAAATTGTTATTGCCTTTCTCTCGTTATGATTGTATCCACTTCCTCAGTGTTATTATTGCGTTTTCTATGATATGTTCTTACCCCACCACTAGTAACCCCGTAGCACGCCCCTTACAAGCCCCTGACACTCCCCTGAAACCACTGGCTACTATGGACTGTTAATGTATTCACTGATCACTGCCCGTCATCCATGCCTCGAATTTGGCCTCTTTTATTTGTAGCATATATCTACCACATTACGTTTTAATGAGAGAGAGAGAGAGAGAGAGAGAGAGAGAGAGAGAGAGAGAGAGAGAGAGAGAGAGAGAGAGAGAGACAGACAGACAGACAGACAGACAGACAGACAGAAGGTATAACCAAACCATCCTACCAGATGGTCAATAAGGCACATTTGCTACAGCTAGTATCTCTATTTAAGAGATGCATCAAACACTAGACTGATAAAGATGCTGGTGTGCGAAGCATCTCTTAATTAAGTAAATATATAAATGTAACGCTCAAGTGTCACATTCAACAAAAAACATTTCACAGGTTTTAAAATTCACGCTAGAGATAAAATAATTATGACTCTCTAGAAGGTTACTCTGGATTACCTTACAGAACTTGTCGTCATATATAAGTGGGTTGTTGTTGTGACTTTTTCTGATGAAATTAGTTAAAACGAGAAAAAATTATTGGTTGTGGGGTGTTGTGGGTTGTGGGTGTTGTGGGTTGTGGGATGTTGTGGGGTGTGGGTGATGTGGGTTGTGGGTGTTGTGGGATGTGGGTTGTGGGGCGTTGTTGTTGAACTAGAGATGCCGAAAAAGAGGTGATTCTGTTGTAAGTGTTCGTGTGTGTTTGGTTTGTGTTCATGTTTTTTGCGCTCATGTTATATCTTAGTTGGAGGTGAGTGTACTCATAGAAATTGGTAATCGTCTTAGTTATAGTGATTTGAGAGGATTTGTGTGAAAATGGGTGTTAGTCTGTGATGTTGATCTTAGTTTATGGTGATTTTGGTGGTGTTTTGACCGTATTCAGTGGAGTTTTAGTAGTATTCAGTGGTGTATTTGGGAGTACTCAAGTGGTGTTTGAGACTATTCAAAGGTGTTTTCAAAGGTGTTCAAATGATGTGCAAGAGTATTTATGAAGGAGCTCTGGGAGTATTCAGTGGTAATCTGGGGGTGTTCGAATGATGTTTTTGGAGTATTCAAAGGTAATTGATGGTGTTTTTGGTGTTCAAAGTAAAGTGTTTGAGTTAGTTTTTGTGATACTGTTGTGAAAATCTGGAGAATGAGGGAGGAGTTTGAGGGATGAGTTGTAATTTAATGAAATATGTAAGTGTAGATAAATTAGAGATGTTAAATCTTATTTGGGAGTATTCAAAATGTTGTCTTGGAAATGTTTTAGTGTTGTTTGGAAATGTTCAAAGGTGCTTTTGTGAGTATTCAAATGATTTATGATAGTGTTTTGAAGGTGTTCAAAGTAAAGTGATGTGTGTGTGTGTGTGTGTGTGTGTGTGTGTACTCACCTAGTTGTACTCACCTAGTTGAGGTTGCGGGGGTCGAGTCCGAGCTCCTGGCCCCGCCTCTTCACTGATCGCTACTAGGTCACTCTCCCTGAGCCGTGAGCTTTATCATACCTCTGCTTAAAGCTATGTATGGATCCTGCCTCCACTACATCGCTTCCCAAACTATTCCACTTACTGACTACTCTGTGGCTGAAGAAATACTTCCTAACATTCCTGTGATTCATCTGTGTCTTCAGCTTCCAACTGTGTCCCCTTGTTACTGTGTCCAATCTCTGGAACATCCTGTCTTTGTCCACCTTGTCAATTCCTCTCAGTATTTTGTATGTCGTTATCATGTCCCCCCTATCTCTCCTGTCCTCCAGTGTCGTCAGGTTGATTTCCCTTAACCTCTCCTCGTAGGACATACCTCTTAGCTCTGGGACTAGTCTTGTTGCAAACCTTTGCACTTTCTCTAGTTTCTTCACGTGCTTGGCTAGGTGTGGGTTCCAAACTGGTGCCGCATACTCCAATATGGGCCTAACATACACGGTGTACAGGGTCCTGAATGATTCCTTATTAAGATGTCGGAATGCTGTTCTGAGGTTTGCTAGGCGCCCATATGCTGCAGCAGTTATTTGGTTGATGTGCGCTTCAGGAGATGTGCCTGGTGTTATACTCACCCCAAGATCTTTTTCCTTGAGTGAGGTTAGTAGTCTCTGACCCCCTAGAATGTACTCCGTCTGCGGCCTTCTTTGCCCTTCCCCAATCTTCAGGACTTTGCACTTGGTGGGATTGAACTCCAGGAGCCAATTGCTGGACCAGGTCTGCAGCCTGTCCAGATCCCTTTGTAGTTCTGCCTGGTCTTCGGTCGAGTGAATTCTTCTCATCAACTTCACGTCATCTGCAAACAGGGACACCTCAGAGTCTATTCCTTCCGTCATGTCGTTCACAAATACCAGAAACAGCACTGGTCCTAGGACTGACCCCTGCGGGACCCCGCTGGTCACAGGTGCCCACTCTGACACCTCGCCACGTACCATGACTCGCTGCTGTCTTCCTGACAAGTATTCCCTGATCCATTGTAGTGCCTT
>NW_027202042.1:0-4643 GCF_038502225.1 Cherax quadricarinatus
GAATGTATTTCATGTGGCCCGCTAGAAGGCTTGGTTTATATCTGCTTAGAAATTTAGTGTCCTGAATGGATGGCACTCGTGCAAATTTTAGTATCTGAATGAATGATACGCTGCTTATGATTACAAAAATTAGGATGAGGGAAAAGGATAGGGAAAAGTACCGTGCCTTAGGGAACAGCTTTTCATAGTAGTATCCTCTGACTTAACTCTGTTTACTTTGCGTTCTATTAACTTAAAAATTCATCCGACCAATTTTCCACTGAGTCCTTTTGCACGCTCTCTGTATATTACACCATGATTGCACTTGTCAAGTGCTTTTGCAAAGTCTGTGAATACTACAGCTACTGTGTGCTTATTCTCCAGTACTTCCACAACTATATTACAGTAGCCCAACTGGCGATCTTGTTAGAACTCTTTCCAAGATTTTTATTTGGGTCATCAGTGCTATTGACCTATAATTCTTGTTATTGCTTCGTTGCCACCTTCTTTATGTTTGCCTGTGTCTTCAATACCGAGTATTAAATACACATTATATTACGAATAAAAAAACATTAACGGACAGAGATGAATCATCCGTTAACCTAAATTCATCAACGACGTCACTACGAACAACAAGTTCGTGTACAGCCACACCACTACATCCAGTTCGTGTACAGCCACACCACTACATCCAGTTCGTGTACAGCCACACCGCTACATCCAGTTCGTGTACAGCCACACCGCTACATCCAGTTCGTGTACAGCCACACCGCTACATCCAGTTTGTGTACAGCCACACCGCTACATCCAGTTTGTGTACAGCCACACCGCTACATCCAGTTTGTGTACAGCCACACCGCTACATCCAGTTCGTTTACAGTCACACCACAACACCCATTTCATCTACAGCCACACCACAGTCAGCGAAGTCACTATAGGCATCCAGTTCATGTCCAGCTACTCCACGGTCCGCGAGTAACGTGTGAATCTCGATCGTCATTCCAGAGGATCAATTAAAAAACATTATCCCGGATGCGTTAATTCACGGCAAATGAAAAAGGGTAAAAAATGTATACAAATAGACCGTAACTCATTCTGGCTCGAGTCTGATTTTTTGTAAATGTTCATCGAGTGAGACAGGTGGAGTAATGGGAGGCAGGAGGAAAATCCCCGGTGTAATTTGAAACCTGGTTCACATTATTCGCGAGTACAGCGAAGCTAGCACGGCGCTTGCTAGGTGATGGCCGCCTCCTACCTTTATTCTGTTTAATCTCCTAGGCATTTTTTTATTCTATTTCGCCTGGTTCAAGCATCGCATGTAAAACAGAGACTACACACATGGTCATAACTGTAAATTAAGAGAAAGGTAGGTGTAAAGGATTGAACAGGTATAGTGTGACAATCGGATACCAACTACACCAGTCCGAGCTTCTCCGACCAGGTCATTTATCGTGACATTTCTTCCATTCTACCCCTTCCCTCTTATGCCTCACCTTTACACATATACCTTTACTATTTGCTTTCCATCTCTACGTCCCCTTTAAACACAATTTTTATTATTTCAGTTCATCATCTTATACATCTCCTTCCCCTTCTTCACTAACTCATCCTCCTCAGCTTCCTTCCTTTCGACTCTCCTTCCCCACTCCTTGATTCCCATCCTTCGAATTCCATTTTCAACAGCATTCCAACTGGAATTGGACTCATTTTCCCACAGCCCACGATTTTTCTCCCAAGTTCATACAGTATAAGCGAAGACAATACATTCATTAACTTATTTGTAAAGAGGATCGAAAGAGTAGCCAGCTACTATTTCTCTTACCTCATTACATCTTTCCTCCCTTATCCTCCAAGCTCTTGTCTTCTTATAATATTGTAATGCAAGTAATTACACATCATAATTAGTTACCGACGAAGGGTTACCTTAAATGGTTGAAATTTTTTTCTAAAGTTTTCGTCTATAACTTGAGAATGCTTCATCCGATCTGAAACTTTTCAGCGCTGGTGTACTGTAACGGGGAACAGTTGATATATGTGCATTGTCCACTTGTCAATATTACATAGAATAAGCGTGAGTGTTACACAGAATAAGCGTGAGTGTTACTTAAGTGTGTAACACTCAAAGAAACTTTCAATTCAACACTGAGGTCGCAAAAAACTTTTGTCGTATGTTTGTAAAATAGTATAAAGTTTTTCAAATTAAATAATGCTGAATAAACCACTCTGAAAGGGCTTCGATCTTTAATGGCTGATGTAACTCTCGTAATGTATAGTACCCAATAAGTTTAGCCTAGATTTTTAGATTTTCCCACTGAAGTCGCCAGTTTATTGTGCACCTCATATCCATCCTGTGGACGGTAGCCCAAGAGCATATGGATACACTAAAGACCTAGGAACTAGGCTCCAAAAGGGTTAACTGGAGTACAATTGGAATTATATCTACAGTTCACTTATCTGTTACAAGCAAATTTAGGAAATTTGGTTAGTGTATCTGGTAACTTATTTTCATTAATAAGATATCTTGACAAGTCACACAGGTTATTATGCTATCTTTATATTCCTCAATAAGTGGACAATAAAACAGTGTTCAAGATAGTGATCATAGGGCTGGCCACATACTTTGCATTTGGTCAAATCATCTCTCTCTCCCAAACTGCCAGAAGTACTTGTAACCGAGCCTAAACCTGGCCACTGCAACACCAGTCAGCTTATTCACATTGTAAGCTGCTCCATAAACGTACTTATCTACGTTCATGTTATCATAGTGAGCTATAGACCTACTTAGGCTTCTAATTGCATTCCTATAACATTCAGTTTCATTAGCCTATGTATATTCAAATTTGACTTTTTACTAGCATAGTTAAACTGGAATTGGTGTATTCCGAGCAATAACTGAAGAATGCCTTGTCTTGTCAGCTTGAACTTTCAGTAATGGTTGCCTTTACTGAAAGAAATGTTGGCATTCACTTGAGCTGTGTAAATTATAATTTGCAAAATTTAATGAAGAAATTAGTTTCCATGCAATAATGAGAGAATTCTACTTTTGCTGGACTTTAAACTCTAAATGCTGGTTTTTCTTAACTAGTAAAAAAAATGGACTGATTCTGGGCTGCGTCGGTGCCAATTTTATTTAGGAAATTGTGAAAATTAAAATACTGGTGAATACTTAGTGAATGCCTCATCCAATAGGCTTCAAACTTTCAGGACTGATTAACCTTTGAATTGTCAATGGACTGCATTGGTGCCTATTGAAAGTCTTGTTTTGCCCTTCTGCTGTTCCTGTCTAGGTAGCAGCTCACAGAAGCTATGCAACTTACAGTGCTTTTAAAATCATTTTTTCTAATTCAGGATTGTACAGAATTTTAAATATAATACAAATAAAAAAAAAATCTTAAAATCTCATTTTTCATGGTGTTTATTTTAAGTTTTAAGAGTATAGTGAGCTCTAGAGTTTTCTATTTTCCTGCTGTCGTGTTCCAAGGCTGGTACAAACTTGGCTACATTATTTTTTCCTTTCACGTTTTTGTTTATAACATTGATAACGACTTACCTGATCGGCTTCAAATTTTCAACGCTAATGAAATACAGTAAACTCTTTGGTATTATGCTCTTCACATCATATTTTTGACACTGACTGAAACTTCACGAAATTGAGTGTTCGCCAAGCAAAGTTAGGGAAAAGAAATTTGAAATCAGGTTGGATTTCGCAAATGTTTTAAAAGTAATACCCAGCTTGGTGTAAACATCCACTCACGCCCTCAGTTTAGGGATGAGTCTCACACCATACTTTCTCTCGAGTTCATCGCTCCACATTTTCCTTCTTTTCATCGCCCTGTCTCGTCTCTGGATATTAATTGCACAAAAAAAGGAATATTTGCTATACAAAAGGCGCCAAAAAGTTAGTGTGAAACCATGCCTGTACTGAAAAAAAATGGAGGTAATAGAAGTGTTTAAATGCAGTACAGATGAGATTCTTTGAAATATTAGTGTCCATGCAGGGCCACAAAAACCAACACGAACAAGGAATTTAACTTTAGAAAAAATTCCTTGACACTTTTTTAGCCTATTTCAAACTTTAAGTTCAGTACTAAAGTTACGGTCTTGACCGAAGCACAATTAGATTTTTAATTCCACCACAGTCGTGCCATAGTGAATTCTGCCTATTTTGACAAGAAGACATACCCTACCAATTTTCTGTGGGAGGAAAACACACTAAACTCAGCCAACAACTGGGTTCCTCAGGTCTTATGAATTATGGGTGATGGTGGTAGGCGGTGTGGTAGCAGCTACTACTGCCTACCAGATGTTGGTACAGGTAGTGTACAGGTCAAAAATGAACCCTCTTTACACATGAATTTCAAGAAGTTACAACTAGAATTTAAGATAAGAATTTTTTTTATAAATTTTTGACATTATATTTAACCAGCATTCGTGGAGTATCAACCAGGTCTCGTAGGGCAACATCAACCAGGTCTCGTAGGGCAACATCAACCAGGTCTCGTAGGGCAACATCAACCAGGTCTCGTAATGCAACATCGACTTGGACTCGTAGAACATAATCAACCAGGACTCGTAGGGGAACATCAAAGAGGGCTCGTAGGACATCAACCAGGACTCGTAGGGGAACATCAAAGAGGGCTCGTAGGACATCAACCAGGACTCGT
>NW_027202043.1:2500-4632 GCF_038502225.1 Cherax quadricarinatus
CGTGTGTTCCACTACGTTAGGTTAAGTTTACAAAGTGTGTTCCACTACGTTAGGTTAAGTTTACAACGTGTGTTCCACTACGCTAGGTTAAGTTTACAACGTGTGTTCCACTACGTTAGGTTAAGTTTACAACGTGTGTTCCACTACGCTAGGTTAAGTTTACAACGTGTGTTCCACTACGTTAGGTTAAGTTTACAACGTGTGTTCCACTACATTAGGTTAAGTTTACAACGTGTGTTCCACTACGTTAGGTTAAGTTTACAACGTGTGTTCCACTAGTTAGGTTAAGTTTACAACGTGTGTTCCACTACGTTAGGTTAAGTTTACAACGTGTGTTCCACTACGCTAGGTTAAGTTTACAACGTGTGTTCCACTAGTTAGGTTAAGTTTACAACGTGTGTTCCACTAGTTAGGTTAAGTTTACAATGTGTGTTCCACTACGCTAGGTTAAGTTTACAACGTGTGTTCCACTACGTTAGGTTAAGTTTACAACGTGTGTTCCACTAGTTAGGTTAAGTTTACAACGTGTGTTCCACTAGTTAGGTTAAGTTTACAACGTGTGTTCCACTACGTTAGGTTAAGTTTACAACGTGTGTTCCACTAGTTAGGTTAAGTTTACAACGTGTGTTCCACTAGTTAGGTTAAGTTTACAACGTGTGTTCCACTACGTTAGGTTAAGTTTACAACGTGTGTTCCACTAGTTAGGTTAAGTTTACAACGTGTGTTCCACTAGTTAGGTTAAGTTTACAACGTGTGTTCCACTACGTTAGGTTAAGTTTACAACGTGTGTTCCACTACGTTAGGTTAAGTTTACAACGTGTGTTCCACTACGTTAGGTTAAGTTTACAACGTGTGTTCCACTACGTTAGGTTAAGTTTACAACGTGTGTTCCACTACGTTAGGTTAAGTTTACAACGTGTGTTCCACTAGTTAGGTTAAGTTTACAACGTGTGTTCCACTACGTTAGGTTAAGTTTACAACGTGTGTTCCACTACGCTAGGTTAAGTTTACAACGTGTGTTCCACTAGTTAGGTTAAGTTTACAACGTGTGTTCCACTAGTTAGGTTAAGTTTACAACGTGTGTTCCACTAGTTAGGTTAAGTTTACAACGTGTGTTCCACTAGTTAGGTTAAGTTTACAACGTGTGTTCCACTACGCTAGGTTAAGTTTACAACGTGTGTTCCACTACGTTAGGTTAAGTTTACAACGTGTGTTCCACTACGTTAGGTTAAGTTTACAACGTGTGTTCCACTACGTTAGGTTAAGTTTACAACGTGTGTTCCACTACGTTAGGTTAAGTTTACAACGTGTGTTCCACTACGTTAGGTTAAGTTTACAACGTGTGTTCCACTACGTTAGGTTAAGTTTACAACGTGTGTTCCACTACGTTAGGTTAAGTTTACAACGTGTGTTCCACTACGTCAGGTTAAGTTTACAACGTGTGTTCCACTACGTTAGGTTAAGTTTACAACCTGTGTTCCACTACGTTAGGTTAAGTACCAGGTAACTGCTTCCTTTGTTAGGTAAATATTCTCCTTAGTGTCCAGCCTGATCGTTGTAGATGGTGGTAGTTGTGGTAGTGGTGGTAGTGGTGGTAGTGGTGGTGGTAGTGGTGGTGGTAGTAGTGGTGGTGGTGGTAGTGGTGGTAGTGGTGGTGGAGGTGGAAGTGGTAGTGGTGGTAGTGGTGGTGGTAATGATGGTAGTTGTGGTAGTTGTGGTAGTTGTGGTAGTGGGGGTGGTAGTGGTGTAGTGTTGTTGTTGTGTTCCAGTTCTATGATTCCGTGTTCCGTGTTCTGGTTCCGTGTTCCGGTACCTTTGTTCCGTGTTCCGTGTTCTGGTTCCTTGGTTCCGTGTTCCGGTTCCTGGGTACCGTGTTCCAGTTCCTTGATCTGGTTCCTTTGTTCCGTGTTCTGGTTCCCTGTTTCCGTGTTCAGATCCCCTTGTTCCGTATTCTGGTTCCTTTGTTCCGTGTTCTGGTTCCTTGATTCCGTGTTCTGGTTCCTTGATTCCATGTTCAGATTCATTTGTTCCGTGTTCTGGTTCCTTTGTTCCGTGTTCAGATTCCTTTGTTCCGTGTTCTGGTTCCTTTGTTCCGTGTTCTGGTTCCTTGCTACCGTGTGCTGGTTCCTTGG
>NW_027202044.1:0-4594 GCF_038502225.1 Cherax quadricarinatus
ATCGTAGTTCAACAGTGTGTGTGATATCGTAGTTCAACAGTGTGTGTGATATCGTAGTTCAACATATCGTAGTTCAACAGTGTGTGTGATATCGTAGTTCAACAGTGTGTGTGATATCGTAGTTCAACAGTGTGTGTGATATCGTAGTTCAACAGTGTGTGTGATATCGTAGTTCAACAGTGTGTGTGATATCGTAGTTCAACAGTGTGTGTGATATCGTAGTTCAACAGTGTGTGCGTGATATCGTAGTTCAACAGTGTGTGTGATATCGTAGTTCAACAGTGTGTGTGATATCGTAGTTCAACAGTGTGTATGACATCGTAGTTCAACAGTGTGTGTGTGTGTGTGTGTGTGTGTGATATCGTAGTTCAACAGTGTGTGTGATATCGTAGTTCAACAGTGTGTGTGATATCGTAGTTCAACAGTGTGTGTGATATCGTAGTTCAACAGTGTGTGTGATATCGTAGTTCAACAGTGTGTGTGATATCGTAGTTCAACAGTGTGTGTGATATCGTAGTTCAACAGTGTGTGTGATATCGTAGTTCAACAGTGTGTGTGATATCGTAGTTCAACAGTGTGTGTGATATCGTAGTTCAACAGTGTGTGCGTGATATCGTAGTTCAACAGTGTGTGTGATGTCGTAGTTCAACAGTGTGTATGATATCGTAGTTCAACAGTGTGTGTATGATATCGTAGTTCAACAGTGTGTGCGTGATATCGTAGTTCAACAGTGTGTGCATGATATCGTAGTTCAACAGTGTGTGTATGATATCGTAGTTCAACAGTGTGTGTATGATATCGTAGTTCAACATCTGCAGTGTGCGTGTGATATCGTAGTTCAACAGTGTGTGTGATATCGTAGTTCAACAGTGTGTGTGTGATATCGTAGTTCAACAGTGTGTGTGATATCGTAGTTCAACAATGTGTGTGTGATATCGTAGTTCAACAATGTGTGTGATATCGTAGTTCAACAGTGTGTATGATATCGTAGTTCAACAGTGTGTGTGATATCGTAGTTCAACAGTGTGTATGATATCGTAGTTCAGCAGTGTGTGTGATATCGTAGTTCAACAGCGTGTGAGTGTGATATCGTAGTTCAACAGTGTGAATAGTGTGTGTGATATCGTAGTTCAACAGTGTGTGTGATATCGTAGTTCAACAATGTGTGATATCGTAGTTCAACAGTGTGTGTGATATCGTAGTTCAACAGTGTTTGTGCGTGATATCGTAGTTCAGCAATGTGTGTGATATCGTAGTTCAACAGTGTGTGTGATATCGTAGTTCAACAGTGTGTGCGTGATATCGTAGTTCAACAGTGTGTGTGATGTCGTAGTTCATCAGTGTGTGCGTGATAGTGATATCGTAGTTCAACAGTGTGTGTGATATCGTAGTTCAACAGTGTGTGTGATATCGTAGTTCAACAGTGGGTGTGATATCGTAGTTCAACAGTGTGTGTGTGTAGTTCAACAGTGTGTGTGATATCGTAGTTCAACAGTGTGTGTGATATCGTAGTTTAACAGTGTGTGAGTGTGATATCGTAGTTCAAGAGTGCGTGAGTGTGATATCGTAGTTCAACAATGTGTGTGATATCGTAGTTCAACAGTGTGAATGATATCGTAGCTCAAGAGTGTGTGTTATATCGTAGTTCAACAGTGTATGATATCGTAGTTCAACAGTGTGTCTGATATCGTAGTTCAACAGTGTGTGTGATATCGTAGTTCAAGAGTGTGTATCGTAGTTCAACAGTGTGTGAGTGTGATATCGTAGTTCAACAGTGTGTGTGTGTGTGTGATATCGTAGTTCAACAGTGTGTGTGGTATCGTAGTTCAACAGTGTGTGTGATATCGTAGTTAAACAGTGTGTGTGATATCGTAGTTCAACAGTGTGTGTGATATCGTAGTTCAACAGTGTGTGTGTGATATCGTAGTTCAACAGTGTGTGTGTGATATCGTAGTTCAACAGTGTGTGTGATATCGTAGTTCAACAGTGTGTGTGTGTGATATCGTAGTTCAACAGTGTGTGTGATATCGTAGTTCAACAGTGTGTGTGATATCGTAGTTCAACAGTGTGTGTGTGATATCGTAGTTCAACAGTGTGTGTGTGATATCGTAGTTCAACAGTGTGTGTGATATCGTAGTTCAACAGTGTGTGTGTGATATCGTAGTTCAACAGTGTGTGTGATATCGTAGTTCAACAGTGTGTGTGATATCGTAGTTCAACAGTGTGTGTGTGATATCGTAGTTCAACAGTGTGTGTGTGTGATATCGTAGTTCAACAGTGTGTGTGTGTGATATCGTAGTTCAACAGTGTGTGTGATATCGTAGTTCAACAGTGTGTGTGTGATATCGTAGTTCAACAGTGTGTGTGATATCGTAGTTCAACAGTGTGTGTGTGATATCGTAGTTCAACAGTGTGTGTGTGATATCGTAGTTCAACAGTGTGTGTGTGATATCGTAGTTCAACAGTGTGTGTGATATCGTAGTTCAACAGTGTGTGTGATATCGTAGTTCAACAGTGTGTGTGTGTGATATCGTAGTTCAACAGTGTGTGTGATATCGTAGTTCAACAGTGTGTGTGATATCGTAGTTCAACAGTGTGTGTGATATCGTAGTTCAACAGTGTGTGTGATATCGTAGTTCAACAGTGTGTGTGTGATATCGTAGTTCAACAGTGTGTGTGATATCGTAGTTCAACAGTGTGTGTGATATCGTAGTTCAACAGTGTGTGTGTGATATCGTAGTTCTGCAGTGTGCGTGTGATATCGTAGTTCAACAGTGTGTGCATGATATCGTAGTTCAACAGTGTGTGTATGATATCGTAGTTCAACAGTGTGTGCATGATATCGTAGTTCAACAGTGTGTACGTGATATCGTAGTTCAACAGTTCAACAGTGTGTGTGATATCGTAGTTCAACAGTTCAACAGTGTGTGTGATATCAAAGTTCAACAGTGTGTGTGATATCGTAGTTCAACAGTGTGAGGGTGATATCGTAGTTCAACAGTATGTTTGTGATATCGTAGTTCAACAGTGTGTGTGTGTGATATCGTAGTTCAACAGTGTGTGTGTGATATCGTAGTTCAACAGTGTGTGTGTGTGATATCGTAGTTCAACAGTGTGTGTGTGATATCGTAGTTCAACAGTGTGTGTGTGATATCGTAGTTCAACAGTGTGTGTGTGATATCGTAGTTCAACAGTGTGTGTGATATCGTAGTTCAACAGTGTGTGTGTGATATCGTAGTTCAACAGTGTGTGTGTGATATCGTAGTTCAACAGTGTGTGCGTGATATCGTAGTTCAACAATGTGTGATATCGTAGTTCAACAGTGTGTATGATATCGTAGTTCGACAGTGTGTGAGTGTGATATCGTAGTTCAACAGTGTGTGAGTGTGATATCGTAGTTCAACAGTGTGTGTGTGATATCGTAGTTCAACAGTGTGTGCGTGATATCGTAGTTCAACAGTGTGTATGATATCGTAGTTGAACAGTGTGTGTGTGATTTCGTAGTTCAACAGTGTGTGCGTGATATCGTAGTTCAACAGTGTGTGAGTGTGATATCGTAGTTCAACAGTGTATGAGTGTGATATCGTAGTTCAACAGTGTGTGTATGATATCGTAGTTCAACAATGTGAGTGTGATATCGTAGTTCATCAGTGTGTGTTTGTGATATCGTAGTTCAACAATATGTGTGTGATATCGTAGTTCAACAGTGTGTGTGTGTGTGTGATATCGTAGTTCAACAGTGTGTATGACATCGTAGTTCAACAGTGTGTGTGATATCGTAGTTCAACAGTGTGTGTGATATCGTAGTTCAACAGTGTGTGTGTGATATCGTAGTTCAACAGTGTGTGTGATATCGTAGTTCAACAGTGTGTGTGATATCGTAGTTCAACAGTGTGTGTGATATCGTAGTTCAACAGTGTGTGTGATATCGTAGTTCAACAGTGTGTGTGTGATATCGTGTGTGTGATATCGTAGTTCAACAATGTGTGTGATATCGTAGTTCAACAGTGTGTGTGATATCGTAGTTCAACAGTGTGTGTGATATCGTAGTTCAACAATGTGTGTGATATCGTAGTTCAACATTGTGTGTGTGTGATATCGTAGTTCAACAGTGTGTGTGTGTGATATCGTAGTTCAACATTGTGTGTGTGTGATATCGTAGTTCAACAGTGTGTGTGATATCGTAGTTCAACAGTGTGTGTGTGATATCGTAGTTCAACAGTGATTCTGATATCGTAGTTCAACAGTGTGTGTGATATCGTAGTTCAACAGTGTGTGTATGATATCGTAGTTCAACAGTGTGTGTGTGATATCGTAGTTCAACAGTGTGTGTGTGATATCGTAGTTCAACAGTGTGTGTGTGATATCGTAGTTCAACAGTGTGTGTGATATCGTAGTTCAACAGTGTGTGTGTGTGTGATATCGTAGTTCAACAGTGTTTGTGTATGATATCGTAGTTCAACAGTGTGTGTGTGATATCGTAGTTCAACAGTGTGTGTGATATCGTAGTTCAACAATGTGTGTGATATCGTAGTTCAACAATGTGTGTGATATCGTAGTTCAACAGTGTGTGTGATATCGTAGTTCAACAGTG
>NW_027202045.1:0-4588 GCF_038502225.1 Cherax quadricarinatus
CATAACAAGCGGCTTTCTATATAGTAGTATGTAATTGATGTCAGCTATGGTCTGTATACCTTGTACATGTACTTGTATACCTTGTACATGTACTTGTATACCTTGTACATGTACTTGTATACCTTGTACATGTACTTGTATACCTTGTACATGTACTGGTATACCTTGTACATGTACTTGTATACCTTGTACATGTACTTGTGTACCTTGTACATGTACTTGTATACCTAGTACATGTATTTGTATGCCTTGTACATATACCTGTATACCTTGTACATGTACTTGTATACCTTGTATATGTGCTTGTATACCTTGTACATGTACTGGTATACCTTGTACATGTACTAGTATACCTTGTACATGTACTTGTATACCTTGCACATGTACTTGTATACCTTGTACATGTACTTGTATACCTTGTACATGTACTTGTGTACCTTGTACATGTATTTGTATACCTTGTACATGTACATTTATACCTTGTACATGTATTGTATACCATGTACATGTACCTGTATACCTTGTACATGTACTTGTATACCTTGAACATGCACTTGTATACCTTGTATATGTAACAGTATACTTTGTACATGTACTGGTATACCTAGTACATGTATTTGTATACCTTATACATGTACTTGTATACCCTGTTCATTTACTTATGTACCTTGTACATGTACTGATATACCTTGTACATGTATTTGTATACATTGTACATGTACATGTATACCTTGTACATGAACTTGTATACCTTGTACATGTACATGTATACCTTGTACATGAACTTGTATACCTTGCACATGTACTTGTATACCTTGTACATGTACTGGTATACCTTGTACATGTACTTGTATACCTTGTACATGTACTTGTATACCTTGTACATGTACTTGTATACCTTGTACATGTAGTTGTATACCTTGTACATGTACTTGTATACCTTGTACATGTACTTGTATACCTTGTACATGTACTTGTATACCTTGTACATGTATTTGTATACCTTGTACATGTACTTGTATACCTTGTACATGTACTTGTATACCTTGTACATGTACTTGTATACCTTGTACATGTACTTGTATACCTTGTACATGTACTTGTATACCTTGTACATGTACTTGTATACCTTGTACATGTACTTGTATACCTTGTACATGTACTTGTATACCTTGTACATGTACTTGTATACCTTGTACATGTACTTGTATACCTTGTACATGTACTTGTATACCTTGTACATGTACTTGTATACCTTGTACATGTACTTGTATACCTTGTACATGTACTTGTATACCTTGTACATGTACTTGTATACCTTGTACATGTACTTGTATACCTTGTACATGTACTTGTATACCTTGTACATGTACTTGTATACCTTGTACATGTACTTGTATACCTTGTACATGTACTTGTATACCTTGTACATGTACTTGTATACCTTGTACATGTACTTGTATACCTTGTACATGTACTTGTATACCTTGTACATGTACTTGTATACCTTGTACATGTACTTGTATACCTTGTACATGTACTTGTATACCTTGTACATGTACTTGTATACCTTGTACATGTACTTGTATACCTTGTACATGTACTTGTATACCTTGTACATGTACTTGTATACCTTGTACATGTACTTGTATACCTTGTACATGTACTTGTATACCTTGTACATGTACTTGTATACCTTGTACATGTACTTGTATACCTTGTACATGTACTTGTATACCTTGTACATGTACTTGTATACCTTGTACATGTACTTGTATACCTTGTACATGTACTTGTATACCTTGTACATGTACTTGTATACCTTGTACATGTACTTGTATACCTTGTACATGTACTTGTATACCTTGTACATGTACTTGTATACCTTGTACATGTACTTGTATACCTTGTACATGTACTTGTATACCTTGTACATGTACTGGTATACCTTGTACATGTACTTGTATACCTTGTACATGTACTTGTATACCTTGTACATGTACTTGTATACCTTGTACATGTACTTGTATACCTTGTACATGTACTGGTATACCTTGTACATGTACTTGTATACCTTGTACATGTACTTGTATACCTTGTACATGTACTTGTATACCTTGTACATGTACTTGTATACCTTGTACATGTACTGGTATACCTTGTACATGTACTTGTATACCTTGTACATGTACTTGTATACCTTGTACATGTACTTGTATACCTTGTACATGTACTTGTATACCTTGTACATGTACTTGTATACCTTGTACATGTACTTGTATACCTTGTACATGTACTTGTATACCTTGTACATGTACTTGTATACCTTGTACATGTACTTGTATACCTTGTACATGTACTTGTATACCTTGTACATGTACTTGTATACCTTGTACATGTACTGGTATACCTTGTACATGTACTTGTATACCTTGTACATGTACTTGTATACCTTGTACATGTACTTGTATACCTTGTACATGTACTTGCATACCTTGTACATGTACTGGTATACCTTGTACATGTACTTGTATACCTTGTACATGTACTTGTATACCTTGTACATGTACTTGTATACCTTGTACATGTACTTGTATACCTTGTACATGTACTGGTATACCTTGTACATGTACTTGTATACCTTGTACATGTACTTGTATACCTTGTACATGTACTTGTGTACCTTGTACATGTACTTGTATACCTTGTACATGTACTTGTATACCTTGTACATGTACTTGCATACCTTGTACATGTACTGGTATGCCTTGTACATGTACTTGTATACCTTGTACATGTACTTGTATACCTTGTACATGTACTTGTATACCTTGTACATGTACTTGTATACCTTGTACATGTACTGGTATACCTTGTACATGTACTTGTGTACCTTGTACATGTACTTGTATACCTTGTACATGTACTTGTATACCTTGTACATGTATGTTATTATTATTATTATTATTATTATTATTATTATTATTATTATTATTATTAACATCAACAATATAAGACGCACAATGCACTAATCATTTTCAAAAAACCTCTTTGCAACATTTGCAATATTTTCAGACCTTTGCAAATATTTCTGCTGAGACCGAGCACTTACTTTGAAGTTATGTTTTAAACCAAGTAACTTACAGTGTCAGCCGCTACATACAGTATCAGCCGCTACATACAGTGTCAGCCACTATATACAGTGTCAGCCACTACATACAGTGTCAGCCGCTACATACAGTGTCAGCCGCTACATACAGTGTCAGCCGCTACATACAGTGTCAGCCACTACATACAGTGTCAGCCGCTACATACAGTGACAGCCGCTACATACAGTGTCAGCCGCTACATACAGTGTCAGCCGCTATATACAGTGTCAGCCACTACATACAGTGTCAGCCGCTACATACAGTGTCAGCCGCTACATACAGTGTCAGCCGCTACATACACTGTAGGCCGCTACATACAGTGACAGCCACTACATACAGTGTCAGCCACTACATACAGTGTCAGCCGCTACATACAGTGACAGCCGCTACATACAGTGTCAGCCGCTACATACAGTGTCAGCCACTACATACAGTGTCAGCCACTACATACAGTGTCAGCCACTACATACAGTGTCAGCCGCTACATACAGTGTCAGCCGCTACATACAGTGACAGCCGCTACATACAGTGTCAGCCGCTACATACAGTGTCAACCGCTATATACAGTGTCAGCCACTACATACAGTGTCAGCCGCTACGTACAGTGTCAGCCGCTACATACAGTGTCAGCCACTACATACAGTGTCAGCCGCTACATACAGTGTCAGCCGCTACATACAGTGTCAGCCGCTACATACACTGTAGGCCGCTACATACAGTGACAGCCGCTACATACAGTGTCAGCCGCTACATACAGTGTCAGCCGCTACATACAGTGTCAGCCGCTACATACAGTGTCAGCCGCTACATACAGTGTCAGCCGCTACATACAGTGTCAGCCACTACATACAGTGTCAGCCGCTACATAAAGTGTCAGCCGCTACATACAGTGACAGCCGCTACATACAGTGTCAGCCGCTACATACAGTGTCAGCCGCTACATACAGTGTCAGCCGCTACATACAGTGTCAGCCGCTACATACAGTGTCAGCCGCTACATACAGTGTCAGCCGCTACATACAGTGTCAGCCGCTACATACAGTGTCAGCCGCTACATACAGTGTCAGCCGCTACATACAGTGTCAGCCACTACATACAGTGTCAGCCGCTACATACAGTGTCAGCCGCTACATACAGTGACAGCCGCTACATACAGTGTCAGCCGCTACATACAGTGTCAGCCGCTACATACAGTGTCAGCCGCTACATACAGTGTCAGCCGCTACATACAGTGTCAGCCGCTACATACAGTGTCAGCCGCTACATACAGTGTCAGCCGCTACATACAGTGTCAGCCGCTACATACAGTGTCAGCCGCTACATACAGTGTCAGCCGCTACATACAGTGTCAGCCGCTACATACAGTGTCAGCCGCTACATACAGTGTCAGCCACTACATACAGTGTCAGCCGCTACATACAGTGTCAGCCGCTACATAC
>NW_027202046.1:0-4578 GCF_038502225.1 Cherax quadricarinatus
GATGGTGGTGATGGAGATGGTGATGGTGGTGATGGAGATGGTGGTGATGGTGGTGATGATGGTGGTGATGGAGATGGTGGTGATGGAGATGGTGGTGATGATGGTGGTGATGGTGGTGATGGAGATGGTGGTGATGATGGTGATGGTGGAGATGGTGGTGATGGAGATGGTGGTGATGGAGATGGTGGTGGAAATGGTGATGGTGATGATAGTGATGGTGGTGGAGATAGTGAGGGTGGTGGTGATGGTGGTGGAGATGGTGGTGATGATGGTGGAGGTGATGATGGTGGAGGTGGTGATGGTGGAGATGGTGGTGGTGGAGATGGTGGTGATGGAGGTGGTGGTGGCGATGATGGTGATGGTGGTGATGGTGGAGATGGTGGTGATGATGGTGGAGGTGGTGGTGATGGTGGAGATGGTGATGGTGGAGATGGTGGTGGTGATGGTGGAGATGGTGGAGGTGATGGAGATGGTGGAGATGGCGGTGGTGGTGGAGATGGTGGTGGTGGTGGAGATGGTGGTGGTGGTGGTGGTGGAGATGGTGATGGTGGTGGTGATGGTGGTGATGGTGATGGTGGTGGTGGTGGTGGTGGTGGTGGTGATGGTGGTGATGATGGTGGTGGTGATGGTGAAGATGGAGATGGTGGTGATGGAGATGGTGGTGATGATGGTGGTGATGGTGGTGGTGATGATGATGGTGGTGATGGTGGTGGTGATGGTGGTGATGGTGGTGGTGATGGTGATGGTGGTGGTGATGGTGATGATAGTGGTGGTGGTGATGATGGTGGTGATGATAGTGGTGATGGTGGTGATGATGATGATGATAAACAATATTTAATAATATTATTAATAAAAATAATAATAAGAAAATAATAATAAGATAATAATATGTTTATTTGTAGCAGTACATATACAAGGTATACCGGCCTAGCTGACATTACTGACATACAAATCCTAACAATATTTGCCATTATTACACTGGCAGTCAGGCAAAAGTTGTACTCAGTGCCAACAATAACATAACACTATTCAATTACAATATCAGATCATTGAGTAAACATTATGATGACCTCCTTGCACTTCTTAATTCTCTGAATGTTAACATATCCTTTATGGTTGTAACTGAAACAACCTCAAACATGATTTAACAGACATCTTTTCTATCTGAAACAACCTGAAACATGACTCAACAGACATCTTTTCTATCTGAAACAACCTCAAACATGATTTAACAGACATCTTATTTAACTGAAACAACCTCAAACATGATTTAACAGACATCTTATCTAACTGAAACAACCTCAAACATGATTTAACAGACATCTTTTCTAACTAAAGCAACCTCAAAAATGATTTAACAGACATCTTTTCTATCTGAAACAACCTGAAACATGACTCAACAGACATCTTTTCTATCTGAAACAACCTCAAACATGATTTGACAGGCATCTTTGTTTTATCTGGTAAAACAACTACAGACCTGATCAAACAGGAGCTACTGCCATATAATACTCAAATGAACTATGATTTAACAGACATCTTTGTCTTACCTGGTAACACAACTACAGACTTGATCAATCCAGTTTGTTGTCATTTAAATCAGGTCTTGGGTTGTAGGCTAAGTCATTTCTTCTGTAGGCACATACCTCACCACCTTTTCTATTCCTATCTAAGCTTTTTATATTGTATCCTTCTATTTTGACCTCTAACAGGTTGCTAGTATTACTAGACGATGTTTCCCCATACCTCGAGGCACCAAGCTTGTTTTCAAAGTTATTTCATCAAATCCTGCTACATGCAGTGGACAACTAAAGAGATATGAAATGCTTAACAGTTCTGGCTTCGTGGTAAATTACTGTAAAGTACTGATACAGAGTTTGCAGGTTCAAGTCCTGCTGTGGATGTAGAGACAATGTTTGTAAATAATTTTGCATTTGTGAATTGTTAAGCATTTCAAATCTCTTTCATTGTCCACTGCATGTGGGAGGATTTGATGAAATAACTTTGAAAAGAAGTCTGGCTCTTAGGGTAGCTTGGCCTGAAAATTGAGCTTGACTCCAAAAAAATTATATGTTATTTCATGCAATTTAACCTCTGACAAAGGGACCTTATATACATGGCTCAAAGGGGAAAGTTAAACATACCAGATAAAACCACATACAGTTTAATAAACACATTACAAGGGAGTCTGAAATTGTTGGCACCAAAGAAAAAAAATAATGGCAGCAAATACATATCTGAAATCTTAGGATCGTCCCCAATATTATAGCAGAACATGCTTACTGATACTAGAACTACCACCCTACACAGTTCCCAAGGAATTTCCTTGCTTTACCATACTGTCTGGGGTTACCTCCTTTGATTTAATGCCTTGATGCATTCCTTCTTCAGACAGCTACGGAGATCTTCCAAATCCCAGATTACAATCCTGGTCTGATCCTCCAGGACTAGTTTTCAAGGCCTCTAGTAACTAGTATAGTGCTGACACTTCTCTATATAGTACATTTAAAAATGTCTCAACTTAATGTGATACTTAAAAAGCAACAGTCAAACAATTACTGTCAGTTATTTCTGCTGTTAATACATTATAATCATTAGTAGTATACTAAGTATGGTAGTTTGTACATAGTTTTTGTCTGCCCAAAATGCTTCACATAACAAAGGGCTTTCATTAAATTGTATAAAAGATGTTAACCTAGACCTTAATGGATGCCCTGTACGTATTTCTTGAACATGTGAAAAACTATGTTAAAAATTCCTAAGATAAACTGCTGCTCTCATTTTATGGATTAGAATAAGGCACAGGATAACCTGTCTCAAAATGGCTACCATCCAAGTTTTGCACACTGAACAAGACCACTTGCCAACAATATTCTAGAACATTGTGTCCCACAAAATTATTAATGTATATACAGCTGTACCGTACTCAGATTCTCTGATTGACGGTATGTTGTCTACAGCTCTAGTCACCTGTAACCCCTGTCACTTAACCCAATCTTCCTCTTAGAACCTGACTGTTGGCCTTCATGTAACCTGATAAAGCTCAAGAGTCAAACATTTAATGAAAGACTTGTTTTATCTCTCATTGATTTACTACTGTCTAACCATAACGGGTTTAGTGCTTTTTTTTTTTCAAGTATTGTATACCATGTTTACCAGCCAGAATGACTGAATTTTGTTAAAGATTGACATGTACATATTTAGAGTTTTGTTTTTTTAAATGAGACAACATAAGTATTGTTTTATTGTTGTAGATTTTTTTACACAAAAATATAACAGTGCATACAATATCTATACTTGTGTGTGAACAGCAAGTTACATATACAATACACTAGTTTGGATGTATATTTGTCCCTCCCCTTCCCCTGCAAAATTAAACCCAAAAATTTTTTTAAGACAAAATATAATTGTGCTTCTTAAGAGTATTAGACATATTCAAAGCACAATGGCAGCCATCACCCCCCCCCCTTAAATGTAGTTTATAAAACATGCTATTATGTTTATACTGAATCTCACTAATGTGAGGTGCTCTTGATCCAAGAAGTTTAATCTTTCTTCCCTTAGATCAATCATAATTGCCTCAAATTCACCAAATCTTGTAGGACTCCTGTTTTGGCCTATGCCAGACAGATCCTTCTCAAATCTAGACTTTGCTTATATGTATTTATTAGCTTCAATGACTCCCTTGGCCTGGACCAGGTCTACATCAGTACAACATTTAGCTTTAACTTGATACCTTACCCTATATATTTTGACCTTTCTGTCTAACATTTTACTAAGGACTTCAGCTGGGGGTTAAAATATACCTGAATTTAGTTTTCATGGCTGTTTTCCTAATCTGCATGTAAGACAGCATTTACCACATACTATATAACTTTTTTTTTTTTTAACAAGTCGGCCGTCTCCCATCGAGTCAGGGTGACCCAAAAAGAAAGAAAATTCCAAAAAGAAAATACTTTCATCATCATTTAGCACTTTCACCTCACTCATACATAATCACTGTTTTTGCAGAGGTGCTCAGAATGCAACAGTTTAGAACCATATACGTATAAAGATATATGTATAACATATCCCCCCAAACTGCCAATATCCCAAACTCCTCCTTTAAAGTGCAGGCATTGTACTTCCCATTTCCCGGATTCAAGTCTGGCTATATAAAAATAACCAGTTTCCCTGAATCCCTTCACTAAATATTACCCTGCTCACACTCCAACAGCTCGTCAGGTCCCAAATACCATTCGTCTCCATTCACTCCTATCTAACATGCTCATGCATGCTTGCTGGAAGTCCAAGCCCCTTGTCCACAAAACCTCCCTTTACCCCCTCCCTCCAACCTTTTCGAGGACGACCCCTACCCCGCCTTCCTTCCCCTACAGATTTATACACTCTCAATGTTATTTTACTTTGATCCATTCTCTCTAAATAACCAAACCACCTCAACAACCCCTCTTCAGCCCTCTGACTAATACTTTTATTAACTCCACACCTTCTCTTAATTTCCACACTCCGAATTTTCTGCATAATATATTTATAATACACTTTGCCCTTAGACAGGACGACATCACTGCCTCCAACCAA
>NW_027202047.1:0-4572 GCF_038502225.1 Cherax quadricarinatus
ATTTCATACATTTTTTAAAAATACTAAAATCATTGAAAAAATCGAAAAATATGGCAAAATGATGTTTTACTGCATATTTCGACGATTTAGAGCTTTTAGAACTCTTTTGAGACAAACCTGATCTTTTAGCTAAAATTCGTGGATTTTCAGACTTTTTTATCAGAATTTCTGATGGAATTGAAATTTTCGAGCCTTTTCAACATTTTAAAGTATATTACATATTTTTCAAAAAGCCCATAAAATTTAGGTGAAATTCAGAAAAAATTTTGAATATTTCATATATATTTTAAAAATACCTGAAGCATTGAAAAAATCGAAAAATATGGTAAAATGATGTTTTACTGCATATTTCGACGATTTTCAGCATTTAGAACACTTTTATATTAAACCTTACTTTTTAGCTAAAATACATGGATTTTCTCACTTGAAATATTCATTGGCAGAATAATGCATTAAAATGTCATATTTAAGTTACTTTCAGCATAAAATTCAATTAAATCAGTAATTCCGATAAAAAAGTTTGAAAATCCATGAAATTTAGAAAAAAAATCAGGTTTGTCTGAAAAGTGTTCTAAATTCTCTAAATCGTCGAAATATGCAGTAAAACATCATTTTACCATATTTTTCGATTTTTTTCAATGCTTTTGGAATTTTTAAAAAATATATGAAAAATTCAAAATTATTTCTGAATTTCTTCGAAATTCTATGGGCTTTTTGAAAAATACGTAATATACTTTAAAATGTTGAAAAGGGCCGAAAATATCAATTCCATCAGTAAGTCTGATAAAAAGGTTTGAAAATCCATGAATTTTCGCTAAAAAATCAGGATTGTATGAAAAGTTTTCAAAATACTCTAAATCGTCGAAATATGTAGTAAAACATCATTTTACCCTATTTTTCGATTTTTTCAATGCTTCATTGTGTTTCGTATATTTCAGGCATTTCATATATTTCATACATTTTTTTAAAAATACCAAAAGCATTGAGAAAATCGGAAAATAGGGCAAAATGATGTTTACTGCATATTTCGACGATTTAGAGCATGTAGAACTCTTTTCAGACAAAAAACACTTTTTATCTAAAATTCATGGATTTTCAAACTTTTTTATCTAAATTACTGATGGAATTGAAATTTTCAAGCCTTTTCAACATTTTAAAGTATATTACATAATTTTCAAAAAGCCCATAAAATTTCGATGAAATTCAGAAATAATTTTGAATATTTCATATATTTTTAAAAAAATACCAAAAGCATTGAAAAAATCGAAAAATATGGCAAATTGATGTTTTACTGCATGTTTCGATGATTTAGAGCATTTAGATCAGTTTTCAGACAAACCTGATTTTTTAGCTAAAATTCATAGATTTTCAAACTTTTTTATCAGAATTACTGATGTAATTGAATTTTATGCTGAAAGTAACTTAAATATGACATTTTAGCGTAGTATTGAGTCAATAAATATTTCAATTGTGAAAATCCATGAATTTTAACTAAAAAATCATGTTTGTCTGAGGAGTGTTCTAAATACTGCAAATCGTCGAAATAAGCAGTAAAACATAATTTTACAACATTTTTCGATTTTTTTCAATGCTTAAGGTATTTCATATATTTCAGGTATTTCATATATTTCATATAATTTTAAAAATAGCAAAAGCATTGAAAAAATCGAAAAATATGGCAAAATGATGTATTACTGCATTTTTCGACGATTTAGAGCATTATATAACATTTTTCAGAGAAACACGATTTTTTAGCTAAAATTCATGGATTTTCTAACTTGTTTATGAGAATTACTGATGGAATTGAAATTTCCAAGCCTTTTCAACATTTTAAAGTATATTACATATATTTACTGCATATTTCGACGATTTTCAGCATTTAGAGCACTTTTCAATTAAACCTTACTTTTTAGCTGAAATACATGGATTTTCACACTTGAAATATTTATTGACACAATACTACACTAAAATATCATATTTAAGTTACTTTCAGCATAAAATTCAATTCCATCAGTAATTCTGATAAAAAAGTTTGAAAATCCATGAATTATAGCTAAAAAAATCAGGTTTGTCTGAAAAGTGATCTAAATGCTCTAAATCGTCGAAATATGCAGTAAAAGATCATTTTCCATATTGTTCGATTTTTTTCAAAGCTTCAGGTATTTCATATATTTCAGGTATTTAAAATATTTAATATATTTTTTAAAAATACCAAAAGCATTGAAAAAAAGCGAAAAATATGGCAGAATGTTGTTTTACTGCATATTTCGACGATTCAGAGCATTTAGAACACTTTTCAGACAAACCTGATTTTTTAGCCAAAATTCATGGATTTTCAATTTTTTTTATCAGAACTACAGATGGAATTGAAATTTTCGAGCCTTTTCAACATTTTAAAGTATATTACATATTTTTGAAAAAGCCAATAAAATTTCGATGAAATTCGGAAATAATTTTGAATATTTCATATATTTTTCAAAAATACAAAGAGCATTGAAAAAAGCGAAAAATATGGCAAAATGATATTTTACTGCATATTTTTCGATTTTTTCAATGCTTTTGAAATTTTTAAAAAATATATGAAAAATTAAAAATTATTTCTGAATTTCATCAGTAATTCTCATAAAAAAGCTTGAAAATCGAAAAATATGGCAAAATGATGTTTTACTGCATATTTCGACGATTCAGAGCATTTAGAACACTTTTCAGACAAACCTGATTTTTTAGCTAAAATTCATGGATTTTCAGATTTTTTTATCAGAATTAATGATTGAATTGAAATTTTCGAGCCTTCTCAACATTTTAAAGCACATTACATATTTTTCAAAAAGCCCGTAAAATTTCGATTAAATTCATAAATAATTTTGAATATTTCATATATTTTTTAAAAACACCTGAAGCATTGAAAAAATCGAAAAATATGATAAAATGATGTTTTTCTGCATATTTCGACGATTTAGAGCATTTAGAACATTTTTCAGAAAAACCTGGTTTTGTTAGCTAAAATTCATGGATTTTCAAACTTGTTTATGAGAATTACTGATTGAATTGAAATTTTCAGGCCTTTTCAACATTTTAAAGTATATCATATACTTTTCAAAAAGCCTATAAAATTTCGATGAAATTCAGAAATAATTTTTAATATTTCATATATTTTTCAAAAATACCAAAAGCATTGAAAAAATCGAAAAATATGGCGAAATGATGCTTTACTGCATATTTCAACGATTCAGAGCATTTAGAATACTTTTCAGACAAACCTGATTTTTTAGCTTAGATTCATGGATTTTCAAACTTTTTTATCAGAATTTCTGATGGAATTGAAATTTTCGAGACTTTTCAACATTTTAAAGTATATTCCTTTTTTTTCAAAAAGCCCATAAAATATAGATGAAATTCAGAAATAATTTTGAATGTCATATATTTTTCAAAAATACCAAAAGTATTGAAAAAAAATCGAAAAAAATGGCGAAATGATGTTTTACTGCATATTTCGACGATTTAGAGCATTTAGCTCACTTTTCAGACATACCTAATTTTTTCAGCTATAATTCATGGATTTTCAAACTTTTTTATCAGAATTGCTGATGGAATTGAATTTTATGCAGTAACTTAAATATGACATTTAAGTGTAGTATTGTGTCAATAAATATTTCAAGTGTGAAAATCCATGTATTTAAGCTAAGAAGTAAGGTTTAATTGAAAAGTTCTCTAAATGCTGAAAATCGTCGAAATGTGCAGTAAAACATCATTTTACCATATTTTTCGATTTTTTCAATGCTTTTGGAATTTTTAAAAAATATATGAAAAATTCAAAATTGTTTCTGAATTTCATCAAAATTTTATGAGCTTTTTGAAAAATATGTAATATACTTTATAATGTTGAAAATGCTCGAAAATTTCAATTCCATCAGTAATTCTGAAAAAAAAATATTGAAAATCCATGAATTTTATCTATAAAATCATGTTTGTCTGAAAAGTGTTCTAAATGCTCCAAATCGTCGAAATATGCAGTAAAACATAATTTTTTACCATATTTTTTGATCTTTTCAATGGTTCAGGTGTTTCATATGTTTCGTATATTTTTTAAAAATAGCAAAAGCATTGAAAAAATTGAAAAATATGGCAAAATGATGTTTTACTGCATATTTCGACGATTTAGAACATTTAGAACACTTTTCAGACAAACATGATTTTTTAGCTGAAATTCATGGATTTTCAAACTTGTTTATCAGAATTACTGATGGATTTGAAATTTTCGAGACTTTTCAATATATCAGAGCATATTACATATTTTTCAAAAAGCCCATAAAATTTCGATGAGATTCATAAATAATTTTGAATATTTCATACATTTTTTAAAAATACCTGAAGCATTGAAAAAATCGAAAAATATGGTAAAATGATGTTTTATTGCATATTTCGACGATTTTCAGCATTTAGAGCACTTTTGAATTAAACCTTACTTTTTACCTGAAATACATGGATTTTCACACTTGAAATATTTATTGAGCCATTACTACACTAAAATGTCATATTTAAGTTACATTCAGCATAAATTAAATTCCATCA
>NW_027202048.1:0-4566 GCF_038502225.1 Cherax quadricarinatus
TATCTACAAGTATCTGCTCAAGTATCTACAAGCATCTGCTCAAGTATCTACAAGCATCTCCCCAAGTATCTACAAGTATCTGCTCAAGTATCTACAAGTATCTCCTCAAGTATCTACAAGCATCTCCCCAAGTATCTACAAGTATCTGCTCAAGTATCTACAAGCATCTGCTCAAGTATCTACAAGAATCTCCTGAATTATCTACAAGCATCTCTTCAAGTATCTGCAAGCATCTCCTCAAGTATCTACAAGCATCTCCTCAAGTATCTACAAGCATCTCCTCAAGTATCTACAAGCATCTGCTCAAGTATCTAAAAGCATCTACAAGCATCTCCTCAAGTATCTACAAGCATCTCCTCAAGTATCTACAAGCATCTGCTCAAGTATCTACAAGCATCTGCTCAAGTATCTACAAGCATCTGCTCAAGTATCTACAAGCATCTCCTCAAGTATCTACAAGCATCTGCTCAAGTATCTACAAGCATCTCCTCAAGTATCTACAAGTATCTGCTCAAGTATCTACAAGCATCTGCTCAAGTATCTACAAGCATCTCCTCAAGTATCTACAAGCATCTGCTCAAGTATCTACAAGCATCTCCTCAAGTATCTACAAGTATCTGCTCAAGTATCTACAAGCATCTGCTCAAGTATCTACAAGCATCTCCTCAAGTATCTACAAGCATCTGCTCAAGTATCTACAAGTATCTCCTCAAGTATCTACAAGCATCTCCTCAAGTATCTACAAGCATCTGCTCAAGTATCTGCTCAAGTATCTACAAGCATCTCCTCAAGTATCTACAAGCATCTCCTCAAGTATCTACAAGCATCTGCTCAAGTATCTACAAGCATCTCCTCAAGTATCTACAAGCATCTGCTCAAGTATCTACAAGCATCTGCTCAAGTATCTACAAGCATCTGCTCAAGTATCTACAAGCATCTGCTCAAGTATCTACAAGCATCTGCTCAAGTATCTACAAGCATCTGCTCAAGTATCTACAAGCATCTGCTCAAGTATCTACAAGCATCTGCTCAAGTATCTACAAGCATCTGCTCAAGTATCTACAAGCATCTGCTCAAGTATCTACAAGCATCTGCTCAAGTATCTACAAGCATCTCCTCAAGTATCTACAAGCATCTGCTCAAGTATCTACAAGCATCTGCTCAAGTATCTACAAGCATCTCCTCAAGTATCTACAAGCATCTGCTCAAGTATCTACAAGCATCTCCTCAAGTATCTACAAGCATCTCCTCAAGTATCTACAAGCATCTCCTCAAGTATCTACAAGCATCTGCTCAAGTATCTACAAGCATCTGCTCAAGTATCTACAAGCATCTCCTCAAGTATCTACAAGTATCTGCTCAAGTATCTACAAGCATCTCCTCAAGTATCTACAAGCATCTGCTCAAGTATCTACAAGCATCTGCTCAAGTATCTACAAGCATCTGCTCAAGTATCTACGAGCATCTCCTCATCTACAAGCATCTGCTAAAATATCTACAAGTATCTGCTCAAGTATCTACAAGCATCTGCTCAAGTATCTACAAGCATCTCCTCAAGTATCTACAAGTATCTGCTCAAGTATCTACAAGCATCTGCTCAAGTATCTACAAGCATCTGCTCAAGTACCTACAAGCATCTCAAGTATCTACAAGTATCTCCTCAAGTATCTACAAGTATCTGCTCAAGTATCTACAAGCATCTGCTCAAGTATCTACAAGCATCTGCTCAAGTATCTACAAGCATCTGCTCAAGTATCTGCTCAAGTATCTGCTCAAGTATCTACAAGTATCTGCTCAAGTATCTACAAGCATCTGCTCAAGTATCTACAAGCATCTGCTCAAGTATCTACAAGCATCTCCTCAAGTATCTACAAGCATCTGCTCAAGTATCTACAAGCATCTACAAGCATCTCCTCAAGTATCTACAAGCATCTCCTCAAGTATCTACAAGCATCTGCTCAAGTATCTACAAGCATCTGCTCAAGTATCTACAAGCATCTCCTCAAGTATCTACAAGCATCTGCTCAAGTATCTACAAGCATCTCCTCAAGTATCTACAAGCATCTCCTCAAGTATCTACAAGCATCTGCTCAAGTATCTACAAGCATCTGCTCAAGTATCTACAAGCATCTCCTCAAGTATCTACAAGCATCTCCTCAAGTATCTACAAGCATCTGCTCAAGTATCTACAAGCATCTCCTCAAGTATCTACAAGCATCTGCTCAAGTATCTACAAGCATCTCCTCAAGTATCTACAAGCATCTGCTCAAGTATCTACTAGCATCTGCTCAAGTATCTACAAGCATCTGCTCAAGAATCTACAAGATTCTCCTCAAGTATCTACAAGCATCTGCTCAAGTATCTACAAGCATCTGCTCAAGTATCTACAAGCATCTACTCAAGTATCTACAAGCATCTCCTCAAGTATCTGCAAGCATCTCCTCAAGTATCTACAAGCATCTCCTCAAGTATCTACAAACATCTCCTCAAGTATCTACAAGCATCTGCTCAAGTATCTACAAGCATCTGCTCAAGTATCTACAAGCATCTGCTCAAGTATCTACAAGCATCTGCTCAAGTATCTACAAGCATCTGCTCAAGTATCTACAAGCATCTCCTCAAGTATCTACAAGCATCTCCTCAAGTATCTACAAGCATCTCCTCAAGTATCTACAAGCATCTGCTCAAGTATCTACAAGCATCTGCTCAAGTATCTACAAGCATCTGCTCAAGTATCTACAAGTATCTGCTCAAGTATCTACAAGCATCTGCTCAAGTATCTACAAGCATCTCCTCAAGTATCTACAAGCATCTGCTCAAGTATCTACAAGCATCTGCTCAAGTATCTACAAGCATCTTCTCAAGTATCTACAAGTATCTGCTCAAGTATCTACAAGCATCTGCTCAAGTATCTACAAGCATCTCCTCAAGTATCTACAAGCATCTGCTCAAGTATCTACAAGCATCTCCTCAAGTATCTACAAGCATCTGCTCAAGTATCTACAAGCATCTGCTCAAGTATCTACAAGCATCTCCTCAAGTATCTACAAGCATCTCCTCAAGTATCTGCAAGCATCTCCTCAAGTATCTACAAGCATCTCCTCAAGTATCTACAAACATCTCCTCAAGTATCTGCAAGCATCTCCTCAAGTATCTACAAGCATCTGCTCAAGTATCTACAAGCATCTGCTCAAGTATCTACAAGCATCTGCTCAAGTATCTACAAGCATCTGCTCAAGTATCTACAAGCATCTGCTCAAGTATCTACAAGCATCTCCTCAAGTATCTACAAGCATCTCCTCAAGTATCTACAAGCATCTGCTCAAGTATCTACAAGCATCTGCTCAAGTATCTACAAGCATCTGCTCAAGTATCTACAAGCATCTGCTCAAGTATCTACAAGCATCTGCTCAAGTATCTACAAGCATCTCCTCAAGTATCTACAAGCATCTCCTCAAGTATCTACAAGCATCTCCTCAAGTATCTACAAGCATCTCCTCAAGTATCTACAAGCATCTGCTCAAGTATCTACAAGCATCTGCTCAAGTATCTACAAGCATCTCCTCAAGTATCTACAAGCATCTGCTCAAGTATCTACAAGTATCTACAAGCATCTTCTCAAGTATCTACAAGCATCTCCTCAAGTATCTACAAGCATCTCCTCAAGTATCTACAAGCATCTGCTCAAGTATCTACAAGCATCTGCTCAAGTGTCTACAAGCTACAAGCATCTGCTCAAGTATCTACAAGCATCTGCTCAAGTATCTACAAAGCATCTGATCATCTACAAGCATCTCCTCAAGTATCTACAAGCTTCTCCTCAAGTATCTACAAGCATATCCTCAAGTATCTACAAGCATCTCCTCAAGTATCTACAAGCATCTCATGAAGTAACTACAAGCATGTCCTCAAGTATCTACAAGCATCTCCTCAAGCATCTGCAAGATTCTGCTCAAGTATCTACAAGCATCTCCTCAAGTATCTACAAGCATCTCCTCAAGTATCTACTAGCATCTGCTCAAGTATCTACAAGCATCTGCTCAAGTATCTACAAGCATCTGCTCAAGTATCTACAAGCATCTGCTCAAGTATCTACAAGCATCTGCTCAAGTATCTACAAGCATCTCCTCAAGTATCTACAAGCATCTCCTCAAGTATCTACAAGCATCTGCTCAAGTATCTACAAGCATCTGCTCAAGTATCTACAAGCATCTCCTCAAGTATCTACAAGCATCTCCTCAAGTATCTACAAGCATCTGCTCAAGTATCTACAAGCATCTGCTCAAGTATCTACAAGCATCTCCTCAAGTATCTACAAGCATCTCCTCAAGTATCTACAAGCATCTCCTCAAGTATCTACAAGCATCTCCTCAAGTATCTACAAGCATCTCCTCAAGTATCTACAAGCATCTCCTCAAGTATCTACAAGCATCTCCTCAAGTATCTACAAGCATCTGCTCAAGTATCTACAAGCATCTGCTCAAGTATCTACAAGCATCTGCTCAAGTATCTACAAGCATCTGCTCAAGTATCTACAAGCATCTGCTCAAGTATCTACAAGCATCT
>NW_027202049.1:0-4561 GCF_038502225.1 Cherax quadricarinatus
CTGGACAAGCACCTAAAGTCGGTTCCTGACCAGCCGGGCTGTGGCTCGTACGTTGGTTTGCGTGCAGCCAGCAGCAACAGCCTGGTTGATCAGGCTCTGATCCACTACCCCTCAAGGAAGGCTCCTTGATGCTGGTGAGGGGCTCTTGATCTAGGGAATTTGATCTGTGCTCCAGTTCCCTGAATTAAGCCTGAATGCCTTCCATCCCCCCATAGGCACTGTATAATCCTACGGGTTTAGTGCTTCCCCCTTGATTATAATAATAATCTGATCCACTAGGAGGCCTGGTCACAGACCGGGCCGCAGGGGCGTTGACCCCCGGAACTCTCTCCAGGTAAACACTCCCACACAACACCCCGGACACTGGAACGTCTCCTACACAATAGCCCCTCAGGGAAGGTTCCTTGATGTTGGTGAGGGGCTCTTGATTGAGGGAATTGGATCTGTGCTCCAGTTCCCCGAATTAAGCCTGAATGCCTTCCACATCCCCCCCCCCGGCGCTGTATAATCCTACGGGTTTAGCGCTTCCCCTTGATTATAATAATCCTACACAATATATGGGTAGACTCTCCCACAACACCCCGGACACTGGAACATCTGAATTGCGTGAACCTAGTTCGTTTTGTCTGACTAATTCATAACGTAAGAAAGGAGCACTACAGCAGGCCTACTGGCCCATTCTAGGCAAGTTCAACTCGTTCACTCACCCACTTATGCACTTTTCTTTTTTAAAGCTACCAGTGTGTTTTGCCTCGACGCTATGGAGTTTGTTCCACTTAACCAAAACTCTTATTACCAAACCAATGTTTTTCTGTCTTTTCTAAATCTCTCTCTCTCCAATTTTGAATCCATTGCCGAGTCATGTCTTGGCTAAATGCTTTTAGCACGTTTATATCCCATTTTCCATTTATACACAATTCTACTTGCCAGAGTGAAGATTCAGTGGCCTTAGTCTGTCCTCTTAGGAAATATTTGATTCATTGGATCAGTTTTATTCTTTATTTTCTAGAGCATTGATGGTTTCCCATGTTATGGTTGAACTGTTTCAGCATGTTCTGCTAATAGATTTTTTCCCTATCCAACTTCTCATACGCAGTCTCGACCTCATCGTTACCCACTTTGACAATTTGAACGGGCGAATTGGGCCATTGACTCGCACCAAACTGTTTTTAGTGAAGAACTTTCTCCTTTGTCCTCAACTGCTGAGATATTACAACATTTTTGTCGACTGTTTTAACCGTGGCCTCTAATACAGGCCCTAAAATCTAACGTAGGCACCCTCAGAAATGTGTGTCTTGGTGGTCTCCAACCTGTGCTGATGCATTGCGTTTGAAACTCGCTGCGTGAGGCCGGTATCACTACATCAGAGCGACTCCTTGATTTCAAGGTGGTGAGGGCGGTTACGTGAAGTGTCATCCAAGAAGTTAAACTTGTTGGCAGTATTGTTTATACCGTCACTTTGGCTTCCTCTGAGTGTAGTTGGGGAAAAAAAGTATGGATAGTGAGTAGCAAATACTCTCCAGACCCGGCTCCCATTCTTAAGAGTTGCCGGTGTCAGCACTGCAAGCCCTCTTGAGGTTGCCACAAATAAGGAAATCGTCTTGTCCGTATCTCTCAGGGACTCCATATTTGCCCGTAGTTTTTCCTTCAAGTCTATCCTCTCGAGGGAGGTTCCTTGAAGCTGGCGAGGGGCTCTTAATCTAGAATTGGATCTGTGCTCTGGTTCCCTGAAAAGAGCCTGAATACCTTCCATCCCTCCCCCCATATGCTGTATAATCCTACGGGTTTAGCGCTCTCGCATGATTATAATGCAAATCTAGCAGTTTTATCGTAGTCATTTTTGAATTTGAAAAGGAATGTGACGCTACTTGAATATATAACTTCTTGCCCCAAGCTCATTCCTCAGACCTACGAGGTTCTGTCACTTTTCCTTGAAAGCTTATCTGAGAGACATTTCACTTCTCGGATAAACAATCTGCTTTTCCGGACTTGGTCCAAGCAAGAATGTAGGAACACTGCAGAAGGCCTACTGGCCCATACGAGGCAGGTCCTTATCAAAACGATCTCTACCTAAAGCTACCCAAGAAATAACTCCCGTACCCCATGACACCAATCAAACCCAGCCCCTCCCACTCATATATTTGTCCAGTCTCTTCTTAAAGCTACCCAAGGTCCTAGCCTCTATCACCCCACTAGGAAGACTGTTCCACGCATCTTCAACTCTGTTAGAAAACCGGTACTTACCTATGTCCTTTCTAAATCTAAATTTATCTAACTTATATCCATTATTTCTGGTTCTTACCTGGTTCGACACCCTCAGTACTTTATTAATATCTCGCTTGTTTATGCCTGTCATCCACTTATACACTTCAATGATATCTCCTCTCATTCTACGCCTCTCCAGAGAGTGGAGATTTAAGGCTTTAAGTCTATCTTCATACGGGAGGTTCCTTACACAGTAAATCATTTTAGTCATTCTTCTCTGTATGTTCTCTAATGAGTCTATGTCCATCCTGTAGTAAGGAGACCAAAACTGAGCAGCATAATCTAAATGAGGCCTCACTAGTGATGTATAGAGCTGTAAAATAATTTTTGGACTTCTGTTACTTATACTTCTTGAGATAAATCCAAAGTAATCTGTTGGCCTTGTTGCACACACTAAGGCACTGCTGTCTTGGCTTTAGATTTCTGCTTACCATGACTCCCAAGTCTTTCTCACATTCTGTATGATCAAGCTCTACTTCACCTAGATTATAGCTTCGAGGGTTATTTTCATTACCAAGGGCAAGTACCTTACACTTATCCACATTGAACTTCATCTGCCATTTTTCAGACCAAGACATTAATTTGTCCAAATCGTCCTGGAGTTCATTGACGTCCTCCTCAGAGTGAATTATACGGCCTATCTTTGTATCATCAGCAAACTTACTCATGTCACTCATAATCCCTTCATCAAGGTCATTAATGTAAACTATGAACAAGAGTTATTTTCATATAGTCGGACTTGAGTCCTGGAAATGGGAAGTACAATGCCTGCACTTTAAAGGAGGGGTTTGGGATATTGGCAGTTTGGAGGGATATGTTGTGTATCTTTATATGTGTATGCTTCTAGACTGTTGTATTCTGAGCACCTCTGCAAAAACAGTGATAATGTGCGAGTGTGGTGAAAGTGTTGAATGATGATGAAAGTATTTTCTTTTTGGGGATTTTCTTTCTTTTTTGGGTCACCCTGCCTCGGTGGGAGACGGCCGACTTGTTGAAAAAAAAAAAAAAATGAACAAGAGAGGGCCTAAAACTGATCCTTGTGGAACGCCACTAGTGACTAATCCCCCATTCAGATTTCACTCCATTAATGGTAACTCTATGCTTTCTATTGGTAAGCCATGCCTCAATCCATGCTAGAACTTTACCTCCTATACCATGAGCTGCCACTTTTCTTAAGAGTCTCTTGTGAGGTACTCTATCGAAAGCTTTACTAAAATCCAAATAAACAATATCATATTCCTTATCACTGTCAACTGCCTCAAATGTTCTATTGAAGAACGTCAGTAAGTTTGTCAGGCAGGAACGACCTCTCGTGAATCCATGCTGAGATTCATTTATCAAGTTATGCTCTTCAAGGTGACTTCTAATAATGTCAGCTATAATTGGTTCTAATAACTTGCCCACTATAGATGTCAGGCTTATTGGATGGTAATTTGAAGGAGTGGGCTTATCCCCTGATTTGAATATAGGAACCTCATTAGCCATCTTCCACAACTCTGGCACAACACCAGTAAGGATGGACACATTAAACACACTCACTAATGGCTGACTAAGCTCCATCTTGCATTCCTTAAGTACCCTGGAAAAAAGCTCATCGGGTCCTGGGGACTTATTTTGCTTCAGTTTGTCTATCTGTTGAATAACCATGTCCCTCGTGACAGTAATATTAGTTAACTTAAATTCATCAGGAACTAAATAATTCTTAATTACTGGAATCTCATTTACATCTTCCTGTGTAAAAACTGACAAAAAATAGTCATTAAATAAGGAGCACATTTCCAGTTCGTTATCCGTCAGCTGTCCATTCCCAATTTTCAGAGGTCCTACTTTTTCCTTCACCTTCGTCCTATACACTTGAAAGAACCCTTTTGGATTAGTCTTTGATTCATTAGCAACTCTAATTTCATAGTCACGTTTAGCCTTTCTAATCCCCTTTTTTACTTCCCTTTTAAGCTGAACATACTGGTCAGTAAGGTTAACCTCTCCTCTTCTGATGTGCCTATAAATTCCCCTTTTCTCCCCTAATAGATGCTTTAGCCTCCTGTTAACCCATTTGGGATCATTATTATTAGACCTAATTTCTCTCTGGGGAATGTATATACCCCTGGTAGGCTCAGTTATGCTCTGTTTCAGAAAACAGTCCTGAACTGTTTCCATAAAGTCACTGGACTCTAGATTACCTGTCAAAGTATTCCAGTCAATTTGACTAAAGGTAAAGTCCCCTACTATGACTATGTTACTGTGTCCAGAAGCCCTAACAATTTCGTCCCAAAGAAGTCTCCCTCTATCATGATCC
>NW_027202050.1:0-4533 GCF_038502225.1 Cherax quadricarinatus
TCTTGTTCAAAGCAATCTTGTGAGACACTTGTGAGAGACTTGTTCAAGACAATCTTGTGAGGCACTTGTGAGAGTCTTGTTCAAGACAATCTTGTGAGACACTTGTGAGAGTCTTGTTCAAGACAATCTTGTGATGCACTTGTCAGAGTCTTGTTCAAGACAATCTTGTGAGGCATTTGTGAGAGTCTTGTTTAAGACAATCTTGTGAGGATCTTGTGAGAGTCTTGTTCAAGGCAATCTAGTGAGGCACTTGTGAGGGTCTTGTTCAAGACACTCTTGTGAGACACTAGTGAGGGTCTTGTTCAAGACAGTCTTGTGAGACACTATTGAGAGTCTTGTTCAAGACAATCTTATGAGGCACTTGTAAGAGTCCTGTTCAAGACAATCTTGTGAGACACTTGTGAGAGTCTTGTTCAAGACAATCTTGTGAGACACTTGTGAGAGTCTTGTTCAAGACAATCTTGTGAGTCACTTGTCAGAGTCTTGTTCAAGACAATCTTGTGAAGCACTTGTGACAGTCTTGTTCAAGACAATCTTGTGAGGCACTTGTCAGAGTCTTGTTCAAGACACTCTTGTGAGACACTTGTGAGAGTCTTGTTCAAGACAATCTTGTGAGACACTAGTGAGAATCTCGTTCAAGATAATCTTGTGAGGCAATTGTGAGAGTTTTGTTCAAAACAATCTTGTGAAGCGCTTGTTAGAGTCTTGTCAAGGCAATCTTGCGAGGCACTTGTGAGAATCTTGTTCAAGACAATCTTGTGATGCACTTGGGAGAGTCTTGTTCAAGACAATCTTGTGAGACACTTGTAAGAGTCTTGTTCAAGTCTATCTTGTGAGACACTTGTGAGAGTCTTGTTCAAGACAATCTTGTGAAACACTTGTGAGAGTCTTGTTCAAGACAATCTTGTGAGACACTTGCGAGAGTCTTGTTCAAGACAATCTTGTGAGACGCTTGTGAGAGTCTTGCTCAAGACAGTCTTGTGAGCCACTTGTGAAAGTCTTGTTCAAGCCAATCTTGTGAGACACTTGTGAGAGTCTTGTTCAAGACAATCTTGTGAGACACTTGCGAGAGTCTTGTTCAAGACAATCTTGTGAGACGCTTGTGAGAGTCTTGCTCAAGACAGTCTTGTGAGGCACTTCTGAGAGTATTGTTGAAGAAAATCTTGTGATGCACTTGTGAGAGTCTTGTTCAAGACTATCTTGAGAGTCACTTGTGTGAGTCTTTTTCTAGACAATTTTTTGAGACACTTGTGAGAGTCTTGTTCAAGACAATCTTGTGAGACACTTGAGAGAGTCTTATTCAAGACAATCTTGTGAGACACTTGTGAGAGTCTTGTTCAAAACAATCTTGTGAGAGACTTTTGAGAGTCTTGTTCCAGACAATCTTGAGAGGCACTTTTTGGACTCTTGTTCAAGACATTCTTGTGAGACACTTGTGAGAGTCTTGTTCAAGACAATCTTTTGAGGCACTGTTCAAGACATTCTTTTGAGCCACTGGTGAGAGTCTTGTTCAAGACAATCTTGTGAGACACTTGAGAGAGTCTTGTTCAATCTTGTGAGACACTTGTGAGAGTCTTGTTCAAGACAATCTTGTGAGTCACTTGTCAGAGTCTTGTTCAAGACAATCTTGTGAGGCACTTGTGAGAGTCTTGTTCAAGACAATCTTGTGAGACAAACAATCTTGTGAGCACTTGTGAGAGACTTGTTCAAGACAAGTCTTGTTCAAGACAATCTTGTTCAAGACAATCTATTGAGACACTTGTGTGAGTCTTGTTAAAGACAATCTTTGTGAGAGTCTTGTTCAAGACAATCTTGTGAGGCACTTGTGAGAGGATCTTGTGAGAGTCTTGTTTGAGGCACTTGTGAGGGTCTTGTTCAAGACAAGTCTTGTGAGACACTATTTGTGAGACACTTAAGAGTCTTGTTCAAGACAATCCTGTGAGACACTTGTGAGAGTCTTGTTCAAGACAATCTTTTGAGAGTCTTGTTCAAAACAATCTTGTGAGTCTTGTTCAAAGTCTTGTTCAAGACTATCTTGTGACTCTTCTGAGACACTTGTGAGAGTCTTGTTCAAAACAATCTTGTGAGAGGCAATTGTGAGAGTCTTGTTCAAGACAATCTTTGAGAGGCATCTTGTTTTTGTGATGCACTTGGGAAAGTCTTGTTCAAGACAATCTTGTGAGACACTTGTAAGAGTCTTCTTGTGTGAAACACTTGTGAGAGTCTTGTTCAAGACACTTGTCAGAGACTTGTTCAAGACAATCTTGTGAAGCACTTGTGAGAGTCTTGCTCAAGAAAATCTTGTGAGGATCTTGGTAGAGTCTTGTTCAAGACAATCATGTGAGACACTTGTGAGAGTCTTGTTCAAGACAATCTTGTGAGACACTTGTGAGAGTATTGCTCAAGACAGTCTTGTGAGGCACTTGTGAGAGTATTGTTGAAGACAATCTTGTGACACACTTGTGAGAGTCTTGTTCAAGACAATCTTGAGAGTCACTTGTGAGAGTCTTTTTCAAGACAATATTTTGAGACACTTGTGAGAGTCTTGTTCAAGACAATCTTGTGAGACACTTTAGAGAGTCTTGTTCAAGACAATCTTGTGAGACACTTGTGAGAGTCTTGTTCAAAACAATCTTGTGAGGGACTTGTGAGAGTCTTGTTCCAGACAATGAGAGTCTTGTTTGTGAGACACTTGTGAGAGTCTTGTTCAAGACAATCTTTTGAGGCACTGGTGAGAGTCTTGTTCACAATTTGTGAGACACTTGAGAGAGTCTAGTTCAAGACAATCTTGTGAGACACTTGTGAGAGACTTGTTCAAGACAATCTTCTGAGACACTTGTGAGAGTCTTGTTCAAGACAATCTTGTGGGAGTCTTGTTTAAAATAATCTTGTGAGACACTTGTGAGAGTCTTGTTCAAGACAATCTTGTGAGGCACTTGTGAGAGTCTTGTTCAAGACAATCTTGTGAGGCACTTGTGAGAGTCTTGTTTAAGACAATCTTGTGAGACACTTGAAAGAGTCTTGTTCAAGACAATCTTGTGTGGGACTTTTTAAAGACAATCTATTGAGACACTTGTGTGAGTCTTGTTAAAGACAATCTTGTTGGAGTCTTGTTCAAGACAATCTTGTGAGGCACTTGTGAGATTCTTGTTCAAGACAATCTTGTGAGACACTTCTGAGAGTCCTGTTCAACACAATCTTTTGAGGCATTTGTGAAAGTCTTGTTCAAGACTATCATGTGAGGCACTTGTGAGAGTCTTGTTCAAAACAATCTTGTGAGAGTCTTGTTCCAGACAATCTTTTGAGGCACTTTTTGGACTCTTGCTCAAGACATTCTTGTGAGACACTTGTGAGAGTCTTGTTCAAAAGAATCTTTTGAGGCACTTGTGAGAGTCTTGTTCAAGACAATCTTGTGAGACACTTGTGAGAGTCTTGTGCAAGACAATCTTGTGAGACACTTGCGAGAGTCTTGTTCAAGACAATCTTGTGAGACACTTGTGAGAGTCTTGCTCAAGACAGTCTTGTGAGGCACTTGTGAGAGTATTGTTGAAGACAATCTTGTGACGCACTTGTGGGAGTCTTGTTCAAGACAATCTTGAGAGTCACTTGTGTGAGTCTTTTTCAAGACAATTTTTTGAGACACTTGTGAGAGTCTTGTTCAAGACAATCTTGTGAGACACTTTAGAGAGTCTTGTTCAAGACAATCTTGTGAGACACTTGTGAGAGTCTTGTTCAAAACAATCTTGTGAGAGACTTGTGAGAGTCTTGTTCCAGACAATCTTGTGAGGCCCTTTTTGGACTCTTGTTCAAGACATTCTTGTGAGACACTTGTGAGAGTCTTGTTCAAGACAATCTTTTGAGGCACTTGTGAGAGTCTTGTTCAAGACAATCTTGTGAGACACTTGTGAGAGTCTTGTTCAAGGCAATCTTGTGAGACACTTGTGAGAGTCTTGTTCAATACAATCTTCTGAGACACTTGTGAGAGTCTTGTTCAAGACAATCTTGTGAGAGTCTTGTTCAAAACAATCTTGTGAGACACTTGTGAGAGACTTGTTCAAGACAATCTTGTGAGGCACTTGTGAGAGTCTTGTTCAAGACAATCTTGTGAGACACTTGTGAGAGTCTTGTTCAAGACAATCTTGTGATGCACTTGTCAGAGTCTTGTTCAAGACAATCTTGTGAGGCATTTGTGAGAGTCTTGTTTAAGACAATCTTGTGAGGATCTTGTGAGAGTCTTGTTCAAGGCAATCTAGTGAGGCACTTGTGAGGGTCTTGTTCAAGACACTCTTGTGAGACACTAGTGAGGGTCTTGTTCAAGACAGTCTTGTGAGACACTATTGAGAGTCTTGTTCAAGACAATCTTATGAGGCACTTGTAAGAGTCCTGTTCAAGACAATCTTGTGAGACACTTGTGAGAGTCTTGTTCAAGACAATCTTGTGAGACACTTGTGAGAGTCTTGTTCAAGACAATCTTGTGAGGCACTTGTGAGAATCTTGTTCAAGACAATCTTGTGAAGCACTTGTGACAGTCTT
>NW_027202051.1:0-4527 GCF_038502225.1 Cherax quadricarinatus
ACTGTGTTGCAGTTCGGCCAGGCCCAGAAGACAACGTTTCACCAGTAGGATTGGAGAGGAAACTCTACCTAACCTCTGTGAAGAAACGGGCACAGTTTCTTGTTGAAGCAGCCTGGAGCCTCTCTCTCTGCGGTTGTTCCTCTGGCACATTCTCAAAAAACCTAACCTATCCCCCAGATACAGCCTTGTCAGAGGAGGGCGAAAGTGCAGCTACCAAGTTCTGGAAGGGTTTCGTACCTGTACTTGAAACCCTGTAGCCTTTATTATGTCTACTAAGTACTGATCCCTAGACTTGCAGGCGAACTAGGTCACTATGGACAACATTACAGCAATGAAGCATAGTATAGTTCCACCCCTGAGGCATGCTGAACATATGTTTGCTGAAGTCTCTGCTGCAGTGTTCCCTTGACTTGCAAACTGTTCAAAAGCAACGAAACGTCGCAGCAATGCCACACCTCAGATGTCGTGGGATAGAAAATATGTAGTAGTTGTAGTAGTGTTTGACATGTACCAGTTTGTATAAATAGCAGTGTATGTTACAGCTTTTTCAATAAAGTACAAGTGGGGCCAGCATGGAGGAGATGTCTCTAGGAACCGACCTGAAGACGTGGCGCAAGCCACAGAAACATGTAGTTGGGTACTAGAGTTTCTACTTCTTCCCTCTGCTAGGCCTCCACTTGTTGGTTAACTATACACCATGACTTTTCATTCCTACCTAGTGTTTGACGAGTTTTTTGCTACCAGCACAGTCTACTGAATCATGGACATCAGGACTGACAGTCGAACTAAGCCCCAGTTCGGCTAGACCCAGGAGACGACGTTTCACCAGTAGGAATGGAAGGGAAACTCTACCTAACCCCTGAGGAGAAGCAGACACGATTTCTTGGGCAGCAACCTTGGACCTCTTACCCTAGAGCTGTCCCTCTGGCACATGACTTTTCATCCCTACCTAGTGTTTGACGAGTCAAACGAACTTAGTCCCAGTTCGGCCAGGCCCAGAAGACGACGTTTCACCAGCAGGAATGGAGAGAAGACACGACCTAACCTCTGAGAAGAAGCAGACATAGTTTCTTGGGTAGCAGTTCTGGGCTCCTGGCACATGACTTTTCATCCCTACCTAGTGCTTGACGAGTCATGCGAACTGTGTTGCAGTTCGGCCAGGCCCAGAAGACAACGTTTCACCAGTAGGATTGGAGAGGAAACTCTACCTAACCTCTGTGAAGAAACGGGCACAGTTTCTTGTTGAAGCAGCCTGGAGCCTCTCTCTCTGCGGTTGTTCCTCTGGCACATTCTCAAAAAACCTAACCTATCCCCCAGATACAGCCTTGTCAGAGGAGGGCGAAAGTGCAGCTACCAAGTTCTGGAAGGGTTTCGTACCTGTACTTGAAACCCTGTAGCCTTTATTATGTCTACTAAGTACTGATCCCTAGACTTGCAGGCGAACTAGGTCACTATGGACAACATTACAGCAATGAAGCATAGTATAGTTCCACCCCTGAGGCATGCTGAACATATGTTTGCTGAAGTCTCTGCTGCAGTGTTCCCTTGACTTGCAAACTGTTCAAAAGCAACGAAACGTCGCAGCAATGCCACACCTCAGATGTCGTGGGATAGAAAATATGTAGTAGTTGTAGTAGTGTTTGACATGTACCAGTTTGTATAAATAGCAGTGTATGTTACAGCTTTTTCAATAAAGTACAAGTGGGGCCAGCATGGAGGAGATGTCTCTAGGAACCGACCTGAAGACGTGGCGCAAGCCACAGAAACATGTAGTTGGGTACTAGAGTTTCTACTTCTTCCCTCTGCTAGGCCTCCACTTGTTGGTTAACTATACACCATGACTTTTCATTCCTACCTAGTGTTTGACGAGTTTTTTGCTACCAGCACAGTCTACTGAATCATGGACATCAGGACTGACAGTCGAACTAAGCCCCAGTTCGGCTAGACCCAGGAGACGACGTTTCACCAGTAGGAATGGAAGGGAAACTCTACCTAACCCCTGAGGAGAAGCAGACACGATTTCTTGGGCAGCAACCTTGGACCTCTTACCCTAGAGCTGTCCCTCTGGCACATGACTTTTCATCCCTACCTAGTGTTTGACGAGTCAAACGAACTTAGTCCCAGTTCGGCCAGGCCCAGAAGACGACGTTTCACCAGCAGGAATGGAGAGAAGACACGACCTAACCTCTGAGAAGAAGCAGACATAGTTTCTTGGGTAGCAGTTCTGGGCTCCTGGCACATGACTTTTCATCCCTACCTAGTGCTTGACGAGTCATGCGAACTGTGTTGCAGTTCGGCCAGGCCCAGAAGACAACGTTTCACCAGTAGGATTGGAGAGGAAACTCTACCTAACCTCTGTGAAGAAACGGGCACAGTTTCTTGTTGAAGCAGCCTGGAGCCTCTCTCTCTGCGGTTGTTCCTCTGGCACATTCTCAAAAAACCTAACCTATCCCCCAGATACAGCCTTGTCAGAGGAGGGCGAAAGTGCAGCTACCAAGTTCTGGAAGGGTTTCGTACCTGTACTTGAAACCCTGTAGCCTTTATTATGTCTACTAAGTACTGATCCCTAGACTTGCAGGCGAACTAGGTCACTATGGACAACATTACAGCAATGAAGCATAGTATAGTTCCACCCCTGAGGCATGCTGAACATATGTTTGCTGAAGTCTCTGCTGCAGTGTTCCCTTGACTTGCAAACTGTTCAAAAGCAACGAAACGTCGCAGCAATGCCACACCTCAGATGTCGTGGGATAGAAAATATGTAGTAGTTGTAGTAGTGTTTGACATGTACCAGTTTGTATAAATAGCAGTGTATGTTACAGCTTTTTCAATAAAGTACAAGTGGGGCCAGCATGGAGGAGATGTCTCTAGGAACCGACCTGAAGACGTGGCGCAAGCCACAGAAACATGTAGTTGGGTACTAGAGTTTCTACTTCTTCCCTCTGCTAGGCCTCCACTTGTTGGTTAACTATACACCATGACTTTTCATTCCTACCTAGTGTTTGACGAGTTTTTTGCTACCAGCACAGTCTACTGAATCATGGACATCAGGACTGACAGTCGAACTAAGCCCCAGTTCGGCTAGACCCAGGAGACGACGTTTCACCAGTAGGAATGGAAGGGAAACTCTACCTAACCCCTGAGGAGAAGCAGACACGATTTCTTGGGCAGCAACCTTGGACCTCTTACCCTAGAGCTGTCCCTCTGGCACATGACTTTTCATCCCTACCTAGTGTTTGACGAGTCAAACGAACTTAGTCCCAGTTCGGCCAGGCCCAGAAGACGACGTTTCACCAGCAGGAATGGAGAGAAGACACGACCTAACCTCTGAGAAGAAGCAGACATAGTTTCTTGGGTAGCAGTTCTGGGCTCCTGGCACATGACTTTTCATCCCTACCTAGTGCTTGACGAGTCATGCGAACTGTGTTGCAGTTCGGCCAGGCCCAGAAGACAACGTTTCACCAGTAGGATTGGAGAGGAAACTCTACCTAACCTCTGTGAAGAAACGGGCACAGTTTCTTGTTGAAGCAGCCTGGAGCCTCTCTCTCTGCGGTTGTTCCTCTGGCACATTCTCAAAAAACCTAACCTATCCCCCAGATACAGCCTTGTCAGAGGAGGGCGAAAGTGCAGCTACCAAGTTCTGGAAGGGTTTCGTACCTGTACTTGAAACCCTGTAGCCTTTATTATGTCTACTAAGTACTGATCCCTAGACTTGCAGGCGAACTAGGTCACTATGGACAACATTACAGCAATGAAGCATAGTATAGTTCCACCCCTGAGGCATGCTGAACATATGTTTGCTGAAGTCTCTGCTGCAGTGTTCCCTTGACTTGCAAACTGTTCAAAAGCAACGAAACGTCGCAGCAATGCCACACCTCAGATGTCGTGGGATAGAAAATATGTAGTAGTTGTAGTAGTGTTTGACATGTACCAGTTTGTATAAATAGCAGTGTATGTTACAGCTTTTTCAATAAAGTACAAGTGGGGCCAGCATGGAGGAGATGTCTCTAGGAACCGACCTGAAGACGTGGCGCAAGCCACAGAAACATGTAGTTGGGTACTAGAGTTTCTACTTCTTCCCTCTGCTAGGCCTCCACTTGTTGGTTAACTATACACCATGACTTTTCATTCCTACCTAGTGTTTGACGAGTTTTTTGCTACCAGCACAGTCTACTGAATCATGGACATCAGGACTGACAGTCGAACTAAGCCCCAGTTCGGCTAGACCCAGGAGACGACGTTTCACCAGTAGGAATGGAAGGGAAACTCTACCTAACCCCTGAGGAGAAGCAGACACGATTTCTTGGGCAGCAACCTTGGACCTCTTACCCTAGAGCTGTCCCTCTGGCACATGACTTTTCATCCCTACCTAGTGTTTGACGAGTCAAACGAACTTAGTCCCAGTTCGGCCAGGCCCAGAAGACGACGTTTCACCAGCAGGAATGGAGAGAAGACACGACCTAACCTCTGAGAAGAAGCAGACATAGTTTCTTGGGTAGCAGTTCTGGGCTCCTGGCACATGACTTT
>NW_027202052.1:0-4525 GCF_038502225.1 Cherax quadricarinatus
TTTGTGCAATAAATATCCAACTAGCCAATCTAATATGCAGTAATGAATGGGTTGATGTTATTTATTCAATTATTACAGTATTACAGTAGTCTGCATAATAGTAAGTCTTGTATTTTTTGTTTGAATTAAAATTCAAAATAGAAAGTAAGAGTAATATCAGAGGGGCCTGGAGATATGACTGATGAACAAAGAAAATGTTATTTAAGAGCTAGGAATGTCTACATTGTTCTTTCTGGGCCTTATTTTGAAATTGTCATATTTTCTAGTTTTTGTGAATCTGGCCAAATTGCAAATTTCTGACCACATTATTAGGTAGTTGAAATCGGTAAATGGGCAGTTTCTTGTACTCAATCGATAGAAAGAATGGAGTTCTAAAGAAATCGCTATGAGTTTGGGCGACTGGGACAATGGAATTAGCTGAAAATAGGGCTCAAAGTGGGCGAAATCGTCGATTTGTAAAAAGCGCCGAGGTCGCTAAATTCGCGAGAGCATAATTCCGTCAGTTTTCCATCAATTTTCGTTTTTTTGGTGTCTTTACAATCGGGAAAAGATTCTCTATCATTTCATAAGAAAAAAATAATTTTTTTCTTTTAAATTTTGCGACACCAGGAGACACCGCAGGATTGGGGGTTGCGACAGTCAAAGGGTTAAAAGATGAAGATTCTGAACAGATTCTGAACAAAAGTTGCAGAGGTTGGTGGATGAATTTGGTAGGGTATGTAAAAGAACAAAATTGAAAGTGAATACAGGAAAGAGTAAGGTTATGAGGATAAAAAGATTAGGTGATGAAAGACTGGATATCAGATTGGATGGAGAGAGTATGGAGGAGGTGAATGTATTCAGATATTTGAGAGAGGACGTGTCAGCAAATGGGTCTATGAAAGATGAGGTGAATCATAGAATTGATGAGGGGAAAAGGGTGAGCAGTGCATTTAGGAGTCTGTGGAGACAAAGAACTTTGTCCTTTGAGGCAAAGAGGGAAATGTATGAGAGTATAGTTTTACCAATGCTCTTATATGGGTGTGAAGCATTGGTGATGAATGTTGCAGCGAGGAGAAGGCTGGAGGCAGTGGAGATGTCATGTCTGAGGGCCATGTGTGGTGTGAATATAATGCAGAGAATTCGTAGTTTGGAAGTTAGCAGGAGGTGCGGGATTGCCAAAACTGTTGTCCAGAGGGCAGAGGAAGGGTTGTTGAGGTGGTTTGGACAGAATGACTTCAAGAGTGTATCAATCTGTAGTGGAAGGAAGATGGTGTAGGGGTCGGCCTAGGAACGGTTGGACGGAGGGGGTAAAGGAGGTTTTGTGTGCATGGGGCCTGGATTTCCAGCAAGCATGCGAGAGCATGTTTGATAGGAGTGAATGGAGACAAATGGTTTTTAATACTTGACGTGCTGTTGGAGTGTGAGCAGAGTAACATTTATGAAGGGATTCAGGGAAACCGGCAGGCCGGACTTGAGTCCTGGAGGTGAGAAATACAGTGCCTGCGCTCTGAAGGAGGGGTGTCAATGTTGCAGTTTAAAAACTGTAGCATAAAGCACCCTTCTGGCAAGACAATGATGGAGTGAATGATGGTGAAAGTTTTTCTTTTTCGGGCCACCCTGCCTTGGTGGGAATCAGCCAATGTGTTAATAAAAAAAAATAGTCTGCTGAGTATCCCTGGTAAAGTGTATGGTAGAGTTATTATTGAAAGAATTAAGAGTAAGAGGGAGAATAGGATAGCAGATGAACAAGGAGGCTTTAGGAAAGGTAGGTGGGGTGTACGGAAAGTGTTTACTGTGAGACATATAAGTGAACAGTATTTAGATAGGGCTAAAGAGGTTTTTGTGGCATTTATGGATTTGGAAAAGGCATATGACAGGGTGGATAGGGCGGCATTGTGGCAGATGTTGCAGGTGTATGGTATAGGAGGTAGGTTAATGAATGCAATGAAGACTTTTTACGAGGATAGTTAGGCTCAAGTTAGAGTATGTAGGAAAGAGGGAGATCATTTCCCAGTAAAAGTAGGCCTTAGATAAAGGTGTGTGATGTCACCTTGGTTGTTTAATATATTTATAGATGGGGTTGTAAGAGAAGTAAATGCAAGGGTCTTGGCAAGAGGTGTGGAGTTAAAAGATGAAGATTTTGAACAGATGCTCTGAGATTCTGAAGAAAGTTGCAGAGGTTGGTGGATGAATTTGGTATGGTATGTTAAAGAACAAAATTGAAAGTGAATTCAGGAAAGAGTAAGGTTATGAGGATGACAAAAAGATTAGGTGATGAAAGACTGGATATCAGATTGGAGGGAGAAAGTATGGAGGAGGTGAATGTATTCAGATATTTGGGAGTGGACGTGTCAGCAAATAGGTCTATGAAATATGAGGTGAATCATAGAATTGATGAGGGGAAAAGGGTGAGCAGTGCATTTAGGAGTCTGGAGACAAAGAACTTTGTCCTTGGAGGCAAAGAGGGGAATGTATGAGAGTATAGTTTTACCAATGCTCTTATATGGGTGTGAAACATGGGTGATGAATGTTGCAGTGAGGAGAAGGCTGGAGGCAGTGGAGATGTCATGTCTGAGGGCCATGTGTGATGTGAATATAATGCAGAGAATTCGTAGTTTGGAAGTTAGGAGGAGGTGCGGGATTGCCAAAACTGTTGTCCAGAGGGCTGAGGAAGGGTTGTTGAGGTGGTTCGGACATGTAGAGAGAATGGAGCGAAACAGAATGACTTCAAGAGTGTATCAGTCTGTAGTGGAAGGAAGATGGGGTAGGGGTCGGCCTAGGAACGGTTGGAGGGAGGGGGTAAAGGAAGTTTTGTGTGCGAGGGGCTTGGACTTCCAGCAGGCATGCGTGAGCATGTTTGATAGGAGTGAATGGAGACAAATGGTTTTTAATACTTGACGTGCTGTTGGAGTGTGAGCAAAGTAACATTTATGAAGGGATTCAGGGAAACCAGCAGGCCGGACTTGAGTCCTGGAGATGGGAAGTACAGTGCCTGCACTCTGAAGGAGGGGTGTTAATGTTGCAGTTTAAAAACTGTAGTGTAAATCACCCTTCTGGCAAGACATTGATGGAGTGAATGATGGTGAAAGTTTTTCTTTTTCAGGCCACGCTGCCTTGGTGGGAATCAGCCAATGTGTTAATAAAAAAAATAGTCTGCTGAGTATACCTGGTAAAGTGTATGGTAGAGTTATTATTGAAAGAATTAAGAATAAGATGGAGAATAGGATAGCAGATGAACAAGGAGGCTTTAGAAAATGTAGGGGCGGTTGTAGAGAAAGTGTTTACAGTGAGACATATAAGTGAACAGTATTTAGATAGGGCTAAAGAGGTTTTTGTGGCATTTATGGATTTGGAAAAGGCGTATGACAGGGTGGATAGGGCAGCATTGTGGCAGATGTTGCAGGTGTATTGTATAGGAGGTAGGTTAATGAAAGCAATGAAGAATTTTTACGAGGATAGTTAGGCTCAAGTTAGAGTATGTAGGAAAGAGGGAGATCATTTCCCAGTAAAAGTAGGCCTTAGATGAGGATGTGTATTGTCACCTTGGTTGTTCAATATATTTATAGATGGGGTTGTAAGAGAAGTAAATGCAAGGGTCTTGGCAAGAGGTGTGGAGTTAAAAGATGAAGATTCTGAACAGATTCTGAACAAAAGTTGCAGAGGTTGGTGGATGAATTTGGTATGGTATGTTAAAGAACAAAATTGAAAGTGAATATAGGAAAGAGTAAGGTTATGAGGATAACAAAAATATTAGGTGATGAAAGACTGGATATCAGATTGGAGGGAGAAAGTATGGAGGAGGTGAATGTATTCAGATATTTGGGAGTGGACGTGTCAGCAAATAGGTCTATGAAAGATGAGGTGAATCATAGAATTGATGAGGGGAAAAGGGTGAGCAGTGCATTTAGGGGTCTGTGGAGACAAAGAACTTTGTCCTTGGAGGCAAAGAGGGGAATGTATGAGAGCATAGTTTTACCAACGCTCTTATATGGGTGTGAAGCATGGGTGATGAACGTTGCAGCGAGGAGAAGGCTGGAGGCAGTGGAGATGTCATGTCTTCTGGGCCATGTGTGGTGTGAATATAATGCAGAGAATTCGTAGTGTGGAAGTTAGGAGGAGGTGCGGGATTGCCAAAACTGTTGTCCAGAGGGCTGAGGAAGGGTTGTTGAGGTGGTTCGAACAGAATGACTTCAAGAGTGTATCAATCTGTAGTGGAAGGAAGATGGGGTAGGGGTCGGCCTAGGAACGGTTGGAGGGAGGGGGTAAAGGAGGTTTTGTGTGCATGGGGCTTGGATTTCCAGCAAGCATGTGAGAGCATGTTTGATAGGAGTGAATGGAGACAAATGGTTTTTAATACTTGACGTGCTGTTGGAGTGTGAGCAGAGTAACATTTATGAAGGGATTCAGGGAAACTGGCAGACCGGACTTGAGTCCTGTAGATGAGAAATACAGTGCCTGCGCTCTGAAGGAGTGGTGTTAATGTTGCAGTTTTATAAACTGTAGTGTAAGGCACCCCTCTGGGAAGACAGTGATGGTGTGAATG
>NW_027202053.1:0-4524 GCF_038502225.1 Cherax quadricarinatus
ACCTGTTGTCCTGTTCACCTAGCAGCAAATAGGTACCTGGGTGTTAGTCGACTGGTGCGGGTCGCATCCTCGGGGACAAGATTAAGGACCCCAATGGAAATAAGTTAGACAGTCCTCGATGACGCCCTGACTTTCTAGGGTTATCCTGGGTGGCTAACCCTCCGGGGTTAAAAATCCGAACGAAATCTTATCTTATCTTATCTTACCTTACAAGTTTAACTTTGTTCCAGAGTGATGTCACCTTACAAGTTTAACTTTGTTCCAGAATGTCACCTTACAAGTTTAATTTTATTCCAGAGTGATGTGACCTTACAAATTTAACTTTGTTCCAGAGAGATGTCACCTTACATGTTTAATCTTGTTGCAGAGTGATGTCACCTTACAAGTTTAATCTTGTTCCAGAGTGATGTCACCTTACAAGTTTAATCTTGTTCCAGAGTGATGTCACCTTAAAAGTTTAATTTTGTTCCAGAGTGATGTCACCTTACAAGTTTAACTTTGTTGCAGAGTGATGTCACCTTACAAGTTTAATCTTGTTCCTGAGTGATGTCACCTTAAAAGTTTAACTTTGTTCCAGAGTGATGTCACCTTACAAGTTTAACTTTGATCAAGAGTGATGTCACCTTACAAGTTTAACTTTGTTCCAGAGTGATGTCACCTTACAAGTTTAATTTGCTCCACAGTGACGTCACCTTAAAAGTTTAACTTTGTTCCGGAGTGATGTCATCTTACAAGATTAATATTGTTACAGAGTGATGTCACCTTACAAGTTTAACTTTGTTCCAGATTGAAATCACCTTACAAGTTTATTCTTGTTGCAGAGTGATGTCACCATACAAGTTTCATCTTGTTCCGGAGTGATGTCTCCTTACAAGTTTAATCTTGTTCATGAGTGATGTCACCTTACAAGTTTAATCTTGTCCAGAGTGATGTTACCTTACAAGCTTAATCTTGTTCCAGAGTGATCTCACCTTACAAGTTTAATCATGTCTAGAGTGATGTCACCTTACAAGCTTAATCTTGTACCAGAGTGATGTCATCTTACAAGTTTAATCTTGTCCAGAGTGATGTCACCTTACAAGTCTAATCTTGTCCAGAGTGATGTCACCTTACAAGTTTAATCTTGTCCAGAGTGATGTCACCTTACAAGTTCAATCTTGTTCCAGAGTGATGTCAACTTACAAGTTTAATCATGTCCATAGTGATGTCACCTTAAAAGTTTAATCTTGTTCCAGAGTGATGTCACCTTACAAGTTTAATCATGTCCAGAGTGATGTCACCTTAAAAGTTTAATCTTGTTCCAGAGTGATGTCACCTTGCAAGTTTAATCTTGTCCAGAGTGATGTCACCTTAAAAGTTTAATCTTGTCCACAGTGATGTCACCTTACAAGTTTAATCTTGTCCAGAGTGATGTCACCTTACAAGTTTAATCTTGTTCCAGAGTGATGTCACCTTACAAGTATAAATTTGTTCCAGAGTGATGTCACCTTACAAGTTTAACTTTGTTCCAGAATGATGTCACCTTACAAGTTTTACTTTGTTCCAGATTGATGTCACCTTTCAAGTTTAACTTTGTTCCAGAGAGATGTCACCTTACAAGTTTAACTTTGTTCCAGAGTGATGTCACCTTACAAGTTTAACTTTGTTCCAGAGTGATGTCACCTTACAAGTTTAACTTTGTTCCAGAGTGATGTCACCTTACAAGTTTAACTTTGTTCCAGAGTGATGCCACCTTACAAGTTTAACTTTGTTCCAGAGTGATGTCACCTTACAAGTTTAATTTGTTCCACAGTGACGTCACCTTACAAGTTCAACTTTGTTCCAGAGTGATGTCATCTTACAAGATTAATCTTGTTACAGAGTGATGTCACCTTACAAGTTTAACTTTTTTCAAGATTGATGTCATAGAAGTTTAATCTTGTCCAGAGTGATGTCACCTTACTTAACAGAGAGAAGTCACCTTACAAGTTTATTCTTGTTGCAGAGTGATATCACCTTACAAGTTTCATCTTGTTCCAGAGTGATGTCACCTTACAAGTTTAATCTTGTTCTAGAGTGATGTCACCTTAGAAGTTTAATCTTGTCCAGAGTGATGTCACCTTACAAGTTTAATCTTGTCCAGAGTGATGTCACCTTACAAGTTTAATCTTGTTCCAGAGTGATGTTACCTTACAAGTTTAATCATGTCCAGAGTGATGTCACCTTACAAGTTTATTCTTGTTCCAGAGTGATGTCACCTTACAAGTTTAATCATGTCCAGAGTGATGTCACCTTACAAGTTTAATCTTGTCCAGAGTGATGTCACCTTACAAGTTTAATCTTGTTCCAGAGTGATGTCACCTTACAAGTTTAATCATGTCCAGAGTGATGTCACCTTGCAAGTTTAATCTTGTCCAGAGTGATGTCACCTTACAAGTTTAATCTTGTCCACAGTGATGTCACCTTACAAGTTTAATCTTGTCCAGAGTGATGTCACCTTACAAGTTTAATCTTGTTCCAGAGTGATGTCACCTTACAAGTATAACTTTGTTCCAGAGTGATGTCACCTTACAAGTTTAACTTTGTTCCAGAGTGATGTCACCTTACAAGTTTTACTTTGTTCCAGATTGATGTCACCTTTCAAGCTTAACTTTGTTCCAGAGAGACCTCACCTTACAAGTTTAACTTTGTTCCAGTGTGATGTCACCTTACAAGTTTAACTTTGTTCCAGAGTGATGTCACCTTAAAAGTTTAACTTTGTTCCAGAGTGATGTCACCTTACAAGTTTAACTTTGTTCCTGAGTGATGTCACCTTACAAGTTTAACTTTGTTCCAGAGTGATGTCACCTTAAAAGTTTAACTTTGTTCCAGAGTGATGTCACCTTACAAGTTTAACTTCGTTCCAGAGTGATGTCACCTTACAAGTTTAACTTTGTTCCAGAGTGATGTCACCTTACAAGTTCAACTTTCTTCCAGAGTGATGTCACCTTACAAGTTTAACTTTGTTCCAGAGTGATGTCACCTTACAAGTTTAACTTTGTTCCAGAGTGATGTCACCTTACAAGTTTAACTTTGTTACAGAGTGATGTCACCTTACAAGTTTAACTTTGTTCCAGAGTGATGTCACCTTACAAGTTTAATTTGTTCCACAGTGACGTCACCTTACAAGTTCAACTTTGTTCCAGAGTGATGTCATCTTACAAGATTAATCTTGTTACAGAGTGATGTCACCTTACAAGTTTATTTGGGTGGCCCGATGGCCTGGTGGCTAAAACTCCCGCTTCACACACGGAGGGCCCGGGTTCGATTCCCGGCGGGTGGAAACATTCGACACGTTTCCTTACACCTGTTGTCCTGTTCACCTAGCAGCAAATAGGTACCTGGGTGTTAGTCGACTGGTGTGGGTCGCATCCTGGGGGACAAGATTAAGGACCCCAATGGAAATAAGTTAGACAGTCCTTGATGACGCCCTGACTTTCTTGGGTTATCCTGGGTGGCTAACCCTCCGGGGTTAAAAATCCGAACGAAATCTTATCTTATCTTATCTTACCTTACAAGTTTAACTTTGTTCCAGAGTGATGTCACCTTACAAGTTTAACTTTGTTCCAGATTGATGTCACCTTACAAGTTTAACTTTGTTACAGAGTGATGTCACCTTACAAGTTTAACTTTGTTCCAGAGTGATGTCACCTTACAAGTTTAACTTTGTTCCAGAGTGATGTCACCTTACAAGTTTAATTTGTTCCACAGTGACGTCACCTTACAAGTTCAACTTTGTTCCAGAGTGATGTCATCTTACAAGATTAATCTTGTTACAGAGTGATGTCACCTTACAAGTTTAACTTTGTTCCAGATTGAAGTCACCTTACAAGTTTATTCTTGTTGCAGAGTGATGTCACCTTACAAGTTTCGTCTTTTTCCAGAGTGATGTCTCCTTACAAGTTTAATCTTGTTGCAGAGTGATGTCACCTTACAAGTTTAATCATGTCCAGAGTGATGTCACCTTACAAGTTTAATCTTGTCCAGAGTGATGTCACCTTACAAGTTTAATCTTGCCCAGAGTGATGTCACCTTATAAGTTTAATCTTGTCCAGAGTGATGTCACCTTACAAGTTTAATCTTGTCCAGAGTGACGCCACCTTACATGTTTAATCTTGTTCCAGAGTGATGTCACCTTACAAGTTTAACTTTGTTCCAGAGTGATGTCACCTTACAAGTTTAACTTTGTTCCCGAGTGATGTCACCTTACAAGTTTAACTTTGTTCCAGAGCGATGTCACCATACAAGTTTAACTTTGTTTCAGAGTGATATCAACTTACAAGTTTAACTTTGGTCCAGAGTGATGTCACCTTACAAGTTTAACTTTGTTCCAGAGTGACGTCACTTTACAAGTTTAACTTTGTTCAAGAGTGATGTCACCTTACAAGTTTATTTGGGTGGCCCGATGGCCTGGTGGCTAAAGCTCCCGCTTCACACACGGAGGGCCTGGGTTCGATTCCCGGCGGGTGGAAACATTCGACACGTTTCCTTACACCTGTTGTCCTG
>NW_027202054.1:0-4523 GCF_038502225.1 Cherax quadricarinatus
GGACACTTATGGTGTTTTCCCTTAGTGTACCAATGGCGCTCCTACTTTTTATTGGGGGCATTTTGCATCGCCTGCCCAGTCTTTTACTTTCGTAGGGAGTGATTTCTGTGTGCAGATTTGGGACCATTCCTTCCAAGATTTTCCAAGTGTAGATTATGATATATCTCTCCCTCCTGCGTTCCAACGAGTACAAGTCAAGTGCTTCCAAGCGTTCCCAGTAGTTAAGGTGCTTGACAGAACTTATACGTGCAGTAAAGGATCTCTTTACACTCTCTAGATCTGCGATTTCACCTGCTTTGAATGGAGATGTTAATGTACAGCAGTATTCCAGCCTAGAGAGAACAAGCGATTTGAAAAGGATCATCATTGACTTAGCATCTCTTGTTTTGAAAGTTCTCATTATCCATCCTATCATTTTCTTTGCACGTGCGATCCTGGCACTGTTGTGATCCTTGAAAGTGAGATCCTCAGACATTACTACTCCCACGTCCCTTACATTATTTTTCCGCTCTATTGTATGGCCGGAGTCAGTAGTATACTCTGTTCTAGTTATTATCTCCTCCAGTTTTCCATAACGGAGTAGTTGGAATTTGTCCTCATTGAACATCATATTGTTTACCGTTGCCCACTGGAAAACTTTGTTTATATCTTCTTGGAGGTTAACCGCGTCCTCAGCAGATGACAGCCTCATGCAGATCCTAGTATCATCCGCAAAGGATGATACGGTGCTGTGGTGTATATCTCTGTCTATGTCTGATATGAGGATAAGGAATAAGATGGGGGCGAGTACTGTGCCTTGTGGAACAGAGCTCTTCACTATGGCAGCCTCCGATTTAACTCTGTTGACCACTACTCTTTGTGTTCGATTTGTTAGGAAGTTGAAGATCCATCTCCCCACTTTCCCAGTTATTCCTTTAGCACGTATTTTATGGGCTATTACGCCATGATCGCATTTGCCAATGCTTTTGCAAAGTCTGTGTATATTACATCTGCATTCTGATTTTCTTCAAGTGCATCCAAGGCCATGTCATAGTGATCCAGTAGTTGTGAGAGGCAGAAGCGACCTGCCGTGAACCCATGTTGCCCTGGATTGTGCAGATTTTGGGAATCCAGGTGATTTGCAATCCTGCTTCTTAGCACTCTTTCAAAGATTTTTATGTGGGACGTCAGAGCTATTGGTCTACAGTTCTTAGCTAATGCTTTGCTGCCACCTTTATGGAGTGGGGCTATATCCGTTGTTTTAAGTGACTTTGGAATTTCACCCATGTCCAAGGTCCTCTTCCATAGTGTACTTAGGGCACGCGAGAGGGGTTTCTTGCAGTTCTTAATGAAAACAGAGTTCCACGAGTCTGGGCCCGGGGCTGAGTGCATAGGCATGTTGTCAATGGCTTTTTCGAAATCTATCGGCTTGGTTACAAGTACTGACTGATGTTGTAGTAGCCAGGCTTAGGCTTGGTTACAAGTAATGACTGATGTTGTAGTAGCCAGACTTAGGCTTGGTTACAAGTACTGACTGATGTTGTAGTAGCCAGGCTTAGGCTTGGTTACAAGTACTGATTGATGTTGTAGTAGTCAGACTTAGGCTTGGTTACAAGTACTGACTGATGTTGTAGTAGTCAGATTTAGGCTTGGTTACAAGTACTGACTGATGTTGTAGTAGTCAGACTTAGGCCTGGTTACAAGTACTGACTGATGTTGTAGTAGTCAGACTTAGGCTTGGTTACAAGTACTGACTGATGTTGTAGTAGTCAGACTTAGGTCACAAGTATTTCTGGCAGTTTGAGAAACACACAGATGATGACCAAACTAAATACAAAGTATGTGATCAACCTTATGGTCACTATCTTGAACACTATGTGCTTCATTACCCACTTGTGGAATATACAGATAGGCAGTATAATAACCTACGTGATATGTTAAGATATCTAATTAATGAAAATAAGATACCAGACATATTAAATTAATTTCCTAAATTTGCTTGTAACAGAAGAACTGTAGATGTAAATCCAGATGTGCTCCTGTTAACCCTTCTGGGACCTAGTTCCTGGGCCTTTTGTGTTTCCCTATGTTCTTGCGCTACCATCCACAAGATGAATATGAGTTGCACAATAAATTAGCTACTACCGTTCACGAGATGGCTATGAGGTGCACAAACTAGCTACTAGTCATTACCTTCCCTCGGTCTGGTCATCCCTGCTGTATACTACATTACCTTCTCTCGCTCTGGTCATCCCTACTGTATACTACATTACCTTCTCTCGGTCTGGTCATCCCTACTGTATACTACATTACCCTCCCTCGGTCTGGTCATCCCTACTGTATACTACATTACCTTCCCTCGGTCTGGTCATCCCTACTGTATACTACATTACCTTCCCTCGGTCTGGTCATCCCTACTGTATACTACATTACCTTCCCTCGGTCTGGTCATCCCTACTGTATACTACATTACCCTCCCTCGGTCTGGTCGTCCCTACTGTATACTACATTACCCTCCCTCGGTCTGGTCATCCCTACTGTATACTACATTACCCTCCCTCGGTCTGGTCATCCCTACTGTATACTACATTACCTTCCCTCGGTCTGGTCATCCCTACTGTATACTACATTACCTTCCCTCGGTCTGGTCATCCCTACTGTATACTACATTACCCTCCCTCGGTCTGGTCATCCCTACTGTATACTACATTACCCTCCCTCGGTCTGGTCATCCCTACTGTATACTACATTACCTTCCCTCGGTCTGGTCGTCCCTACTGTATACTACATTACCTTCCCTCGGTCTGGTCATCCCTACTGTATACTACATTACCCTCCCTCGGTCTGGTCATCCCTACTGTATACTACATTACCTTCCCTCGGTCTGGTCATCCCTACTGTATACTACATTACCTCCCCTCGGTCTGGTCATCCCTACTGTATACTACATTACCCTCCCTCGGTCTGGTCATCCCTACTGTATACTACATTACCCTCCCTCGGTCTGGTCATCCCTACTGTATACTACATTACCTCCCCTCGGTCTGGTCATCCCTACTGTATACTACATTACCCTCCCTCGGTCTGGTCATCCCTACTGTATACTACATTACCTTCCCTCGGTCTGGTCATCCCTACTGTATACTACATTACCTTCCCTCGGTCTGGTCATCCCTACTGTATACTACATTACCCTCCCTCGGTCTGGTCATCCCTACTGTATACTACATTACCCTCCCTCGGTCTGGTCATCCCTACTGTATACTACATTACCTTCCCTCGGTCTGGTCGTCCCTACTGTATACTACATTACCTTCCCTCGGTCTGGTCGTCCCTACTGTATACTACATTACCTTCCCTCGGTCTGGTCATCCCTACTGTATACTACATTACCTTCCCTCGGTCTGGTCATCCCTACTGTATACTACATTACCCTCCCTCGGTCTGGTCATCCCTACTGTATACTACATTACCCTCCCTCGGTCTGGTCATCCCTACTGTATACTACATTACCTCCCCTCGGTCTGGTCATCCCTACTGTATACTACATTACCTTCCCTCGGTCTGGTCATCCCTACTGTATACTACATTACCTTCCCTCGGTCTGGTCATCCCTACTGTATACTACATTACCCTCCCTCGGTCTGGTCATCCCTACTGTATACTACATTACCTTCCCTCGGTCTGGTCATCCCTACTGTATACTACATTACCCTCCCTCGGTCTGGTCATCCCTACTGTATACTACATTACCTTCCCTCGGTCTGGTCATCCCTACTGTATACTACATTACCCTCCCTCGGTCTGGTCATCCCTACTGTATACTACATTACCCTCCCTCGGTCTGGTCATCCCTACTGTATACTACATTACCTTCCCTCGGTCTGGTCATCCCTACTGTATACTACATTACCCTCCCTCGGTCTGGTCATCCCTACTGTATACTACATTACCTTCCCTCGGTCTGGTCATCCCTACTGTATACTACATTACCCTCCCTCGGTCTGGTCATCCCTACTGTATACTACATTACCTTCCCTCGGTCTGGTCATCCCTACTGTATACTACATTACCTTCCCTCGGTCTGGTCATCCCTACTGTATACTACATTACCTTCCCTCGGTCTGGTCATCCCTACTGTATACTACATTACCTTCCCTCGGTCTGGTCATCCCTGCTGTATACTACATTACCTCCCCTCGGTCTGGTCATCCCTGGTGAGCACTAACTCTAAAAATTACCTTAAATACGCATTCCTCAAATTTTTGCGTAATAATCTGCAGCCGTACTGTGGTAGCATGTACGCTGGAACGTTCCTTTATCCCTGGAACGTTCCTTCATCCCTGGAACGTTCCTTTATCGCTGGAACGTTCATTCATCCCTGGAACGTTCCTTTATTGCAGCCCAACAAAGAAATGAGCATCGCATCTCATCTGAGAATGTGTAAACGTGAATGAGGTGACACCACAACAAGGTCGTTCACCTTCACACTTTACCAAATGTAAACTTACGAATGTGAACGACACCAAGAACGTCTCAGGGTG
>NW_027202055.1:0-4522 GCF_038502225.1 Cherax quadricarinatus
TCTGTGGAGACAAAGAACTTTGTCCTTGGAGGCAAAGAGGGGAATGTATGAGAGTATAGTTTTACCAACGCTCTTATATGGGTGTGAAGCGTGGGTGATGAATGTTGCAGCGAGGAGAAGGCTGGAGGCAGTGGAGATGTCATGTCTGAGGGCAATGTGTGGTGTGAATATAATGCAGAGAATTCGTAGTTTGGAAGTTAGGAGGAGGTGCGGGATTACCAAAACTGTTGTCCAGAGGGCTGAGGAAGGGTTGTTGAGGTGGTTCGGACATGTAGAGAGAATGGAGCGAAACAGAATGACTTCAAGAGTGTATCAGTCTGTAGTGGAAGGAAGGCGGGGTAGGGGTCGGCCTAGGAAGGGTTGGAGGGAGGGGGTAAAGGAGGTTTTGTGTGCGAGGGGCTTGGACTTCCAGCAGGCATGCGTGAGCGTGTTTGATAGGAGTGAATGGAGACAAATGGTTTTTAATACTTGACGTGCTGTTGGAGTGTGAGCAAAGTAACATTTATGAAGGGATTCAGGGAAACCGCCAGGCCGGACTTGAGTCCTGGAGATGGGAAGTACAGTGCCTGCACTCTGAAGGAGGGGTGTTAATGTTGCAGTTTAAAAACTGTAGTGTAAAGCACCCTTCTGGCAAGACAGTGATGGAGTGAATGATGGTGAAAGTTTTTCTTTTTCGGGCCACCCTGCCTTGGTGGGAATCGGCCGGTGTGATAATAATAAAAAAAAAAAAAATAAAGCCTGCTGAGTATACCTGGTAAAGTGTATGGTAGAGTTATTATTGAAACAATTAAGAGTAAGACGGAGAATAGGATAGCAGATGAACAAGGAGGCTTTAGGAAAGGTAGGGGGTGTGTGGACCAGGTGTTTACAGTGAAACATATAAGTGAACAGTATTTAGATAAGGCTAAAGAGGTCTTTGTGGCATTTATGGATTTGGAAAAGGCGTATGACAGGGTGGATAGGGGGGCAACGTGGCAGATGTTGCAAGTGTATGGTGTAGGAGGTAGGTTACTGAAAGCAGTGAAGAGTTTTTACGAGGATAGTGAGGCTCAAGTTAGAGTATGTAGGAAAGAGGGAAATTATTTCCCAGTAAAAGTAGGCCTTAGACAAGGATGTGTGATGTCACCGTGGTTGTTTAATATATTTATAGATGGGGTTGTAAGAGAAGTAAATGCGAGGGTCTTGACAAGAGGCGTGGAGTTAAAAGATAAAGAATCACACACAAAGTGGGAGTTGTCACAGCTGCTCTTTGCTGATGACACTGTGCTCTTGGGAGATTCTGAAGAGAAGTTGCAGAGATTGGTGGATGAATTTGGTAGGGTGTGCAAAAGAAGAAAATTAAAGGTGAATACAGGAAAGAGTAAGGTTATGAGGATAACAAAAAGATTAGGTGATGAAAGATTGAATATCAGATTGGAGGGAGAGAGTATGGAGGAGGTGAATGTATTCAGATATTTGGGAGTGGACGTGTCAGCGGATGGGTCTATGAAAGATGAGGTGAATCATAGAATTGATGAGGGAAAAAGAGTGAGTGGTGCACTTAGGAGTCTGTGGAGACAAAGAACTTTGTCCTTGGAGGCAAAGAGGGGAATGTATGAGAGTATAGTTTTACCAACGCTCTTATATGGGTGTGAAGCATGGGTGATGAATGTTGCAGCGAGGAGAAGGCTGGAGGCAGTGGAGATGTCATGTCTGAGGGCAATGTGTGGTGTGAATATAATGCAGAGAATTCGTAGTTTGGAAGTTAGGAGGAGGTGCGGGATTACCAAAACTGTTGTCCAGAGGGCTGAGGAAGGGTTGTTGAGGTGGTTCGGACATGTAGAGAGAATGGAGCGAAACAGAATGACTTCAAGAGTGTATCAGTCTGTAGTGGAAGGAAGGCGGGGTAGGGGTCGGCCTAGGAAAGGTTGGAGAGAGGGGGTAAAGGAGGTTTTGTGTGCGAGGGGCTTGGACTTCCAGCAGGTATGCGTGAGCGTGTTTGATAGGAGTGAATGGAGACAAATGGTTTTTAATACTTGACGTGCTGTTGGAGTGTGAGCAAAGTAACATTTATGAAGGGGTTCAGGGAAACCGGCAGGCCGGACTTGAGTCCTGGAGATGGGAAGTACAGTGCCTGCACTCTGAAGGAGGGGTGTTAATGTTGCAGTTTAAAAACTGTAGTGTAAAGCACCCTTCTGGCAAGACAGTGATGGAGTGAATGACGGTGAAAGTTTTTCTTTTTCGGGCCACCCTGCCTTGGTGGGAATCGGCCAGTGTGATAATAATAATAAAATAAATACATGAGTGAGTGTGGGTAGGTGTGAGTTTGACCTGACTAGCTTGTGCTAGTCAATGAATGTGACCTGACTAGGTGGGTGATTTGTCTAAGCTGGGGGGGGAGTGTGACATGTACCTGCCTTGCATGGGCCAGTAGTCCTGCTGCAGTGTTCCTTATTTCTTAAGTTCTTATGTATTCGGCAGGCTGGCCGGCTGGCTTGCTTTGGCTGTCTCTGGCTTTCTCTCTGTCTATATCTCTATCTGTCTATCTATATATCTGGTATAAACCTTGGTAATAAATACCGACAAGTTGGTTTAGAAAGACACGTAAGCAAACACTATAACATATTTATTAGAAAACGTGAGATGTGACGCACGTGACCTGAGGAATGTCATAAGAACATAAGAATGGAGGAACACTGTAGAAGGCCTACTGGCCCACGCGAGGCGAGGCACCAACCCAACAACACAGGAGTCACGTGATTTCATCGTCTACCCTCGCCTCGCGTGGGCCAGTAGGCCTTCTACAGTGTTCCTCCATTCTTATGTTCTTATGACATTCCTCAGGTCACGTGCGTCACATCTCACTCTCCGCCTATATATATAATGTCTTTCTACCTCTGTATGTTAGAAGTGATCAAGGTTCCAGGACCGAAACGTTTTCTAATAAATATGTTATAGTGTTTGCTTACGTGTCTTTCTAAACCATCTATATATCTGTCTATCTATATCTCTATCTATCTGTATCTCTCTATCTATATCTGTCTCACATGTACACACAAGTACAGTTATTATACATATTGTAAATTACCTAGGATAATCAAAAATTCCAAGCAAAGATAGACAGACAGATAGATAGATAGATAGATAGACAGACAGACAGACAGACAGACACAGATAGACAGGCATAGACATATAGACAGACAGACAGATAAATAGGCAGAGAGACAAGACATGTTTGTGTGTAACAGTGATAAATACAGTGAAGGTTAGCTGGAGCAGTGGGCATTTATCAAATGTCACTGGGCTGTCAGCAGTATAGGGATGCCTTTCATAACAACATGCTTAAAGGTATATGCCAGGGTATCTAAAACATTGCTGGCACCTATAAATATTTTGTATATATTTCTAGACAATAGTACATAACCTAGGCAGGTGTAAATGTTCACCTGTCAATGTGATTTTGACTATTTGAGCACTATTTCAGTACCTAATATTAGTGTCAGAACAAAGACTGGCTATGAAATTACAAGAACTATTATAAATTGTAATTATCAGAACATAAATATATAAATTAAAATAAAAGGAGAAAAAAAGGTATACCAGCAACACTTCTGCAAGCGGCAGAAGTCAATGTTGCCGACAGCTGAGCATCCAGTACCAACTTCACAGTCTTATATCTCGGTAAGTACTGACCCTAATTTTTTTTTTTAATTCTATAACATGTAGAAAAATGTGCTCTTCATTTCAAAAGAAAAATTTTGTTCTTATTTTTCAAAATATCTGGAGCGCCACGCATGTGAAAGTAGATGTACGTTTGGACAATTTAAGGGTTAAACCAAAAACACGGTCAAAGTATTTTTTTTCTCATTATGCACTGTGTGCTGCAGGATTTTTTTTATACTGTGCACACTGAGAACATAGACCCATTCTTTCATACGTAGGTGTACCAGCTTTCTCTCGCTAGATTTGAAGGCGCTACAATTTAGGCGTACTAGTACATCAATAACCCTGGTGTGAAAGCTGTACTAGTACGTCAGAAACCCTGAAAGGGAAGTAACCCCAAAAAGTCAGTAATACAGTCAGTCAGTTAGTCAATCAGTCAGTCAAGTAATTCAGTCAAGTAAGTCAGTCAGTAAGTCAGTCAAGTCAGTAAGTCAATCAGTCAGCAAGTCAGTCAGTCAAGTAAGTCAGTAAGTCAGTAAATCTGTTAGTCAGTCATCAAACAAACTCATATTTACCGAGCAGAGGATGGTCCTACACACTTATGAACCCAAAGCTTGGACAAGGGTGATGGGAGTGGTGGAGGGTGGTGTGGGTGGCGGAGAGTGCCGAGGGATGGTGGTACATCTCCCCCGTTGGCTCAATGGTCTAACCCAAAGCCAGACAGAGTGTATCCAGGCGGGCAACGCTCCAAATTTTTTCCCCTCCCACAAACTGAACCGTGCTAAGTTAGTTTTACAAAGTGTTATACAAAAATATGCCACAATTCTTCAGTAGTGCTATAATCAAAACATGCCTAACAAAACCATGTTAAACAACAGTC